>NC_068283.1:49414338-49714338 GCF_025860055.1 Xyrauchen texanus
GTTTGGTTAAAAGGATCTTGTCCTTTATACACATTGTTCTAAAAAAAACATTTTTAATTCGAATCAAGAACTATTAGAATTTGTAACTGGCTTAAAACTTTTAGAAAAAAAGAACATACGGTAAACATACGTTTTCTCAAACGCATCTTGGCCAGGAATTCAATATTGCCTAAAATATCAAGATTTAGTTTTTCTGTTTTCATACTTGCTTCTGTCTTGAATCATGTCTGCACAGACCGATCAGCTTATGACATTAAAGTAAGCAACAGGAAAACAAAACCTGGATATTTTAGACGTAGAAATGGCCCGTAATGGTCACTCTACAGAACAGATAGCTGCTACTGTAATGTACATTGCAAAGTGGAATTCTTCACTGCCTACACCAGCACATACCTTTGCAGCAATGCCACATTTTTATATTTAAAGATAAGAGAAAATTATACATTACCAGCATCGAACATGACGATGCATGGAGCCAAACAAGATAGCTATTTTATTAGCATTGGTCAAAACGCTACAATAAATAACTTACTCGTTTACGTTCCTACACGAAATCCAAGACATTTCCACTGACATAATGACTAACGTTACATGGAGCAAATCCGACCATATGTAAACATGGATAAACATTTAAAATCTAAAAATAGCCTACACCAGATCACTTCTGTCTAATACATCACTTTGATATTACAATTTATCAAACATTACGACAAAATGAACAACATAAACGTATTTATTATGGGGCTAATGAGATGATTCCGACGATATCTCTGACAACTTACCTTAGAAAACGGTTAATTGACAACGCAAAACAATCCCGTGATTTGCAAATAAAGCAGTTACTATTCCAGTGTTAATAACTTACACAGTTACTTTTACAGTAATTTCATTACCTGAAAACCAGGTCAGGCCGTTGCCGTTCTGAGATTTTTTGGCGCGCTCCTCGAAGACAAAATGGTTAGAAAAGGCGGGGCTTAGCAAAGGGGTGGTTTGAGTACACAATTAAGATATCTATAAAATAATTTCGACTAGTCAGAATGTTCATTCAAGATATCTACACTGAAATTCTTCCTAGTCACAAAGCTGAATGCAGATATCTCCAAAGAAAGATCCTCCTAGTCAAAAAGCAGACTGAGATATCTATAATTAAATTGAATATATCTTTAAATGAGTTTTGACTAGGACGAGTTCCAATTCAAGATATCTCTAATTAAGTTTTGCCTAGTCAAAAATCCAGTTCAAGATATCTACAACTGTAATTTGACTAGTAATAAATTACTTAAAGATATCTACATATGTATTTTGGATATCTTTAAAAGCGATGAATTAATGATATCTCCAATTTGATTATGACTAGACAAAACCCAGTTAGAGATATCTCAAATTATAATTTGCACTAGTGATGATTAAATTAGAGATATCTCTAATTGAATTGCCACTAGTGCAAATTATAATTTGAGATATCTCTAATTAGAAATCCAGCGGAAATAAAATTTTTACAGATATGTTTATTTACAATTTCTACTAGTCAAAACTCATTTGTAGATATCTGAAAATAGTTTCCAACTGAAGTCAATGGAAGAATATGACTAGTCATAAAAGCATTGTAGATATCTGTAATGTATATTATGACTAGTCATAAAAGCATTGTAGATATCTGTAATGTATATTATGACTAGTCACAATCACATTGTAGATATCTTAATTGCAATTACGACGAGTCAAAATGGCAGAAGAGATATCTGGAACTGGAATTATGACTAGTCAAAACTGATTTATGACTAGTCCGGGAAGGAGTATTTAATGTTAAAACGGCTTGCCATACTAGATACGTTGTTACAACGTAACTTTGTGACGTTACCAGTTAGTAAGCACGACGTTGTGACAACGTAACTTTGTGACTTTACCAGTTAGTAAGCACGACGTTGTGACAACGTCACGTTGCGACGTTACCAGTTAGTAAGCACGACGTTGTGACAACGTCCTGTGCTGGTACTAAATATGTCATTTTCAAGGCGGACAGTTGGTGTCCTCATTTGCCCACACCTCATTTAAAGACTATTTAAATCTGCTGAATGATGAATGCATACTCAAAATTAGGTAAATTCAGCTAATTTATTTTGAAAACAACAGTACACAATAACATTTTAATTAATTATAACACAATTATAATTCGTTTGAACAAAGAAGGGAATGTAGAGGAATGCAGAACAAGCTGAACTACTCCAATTCTGCAGGGCCTACTGGCAGTCGATCCTAAAGAAACAGCACAACAACAAAACAACAGGTTAGTCATTTTCATTGTAACCTTTAAATAAGAGTTGTATTAGGCTAAAAATGGCAAAATAAGGGATATATGATATTAAACTGTGTCACATTATTTTTTGCAAAAAATGCAATTTATAAACTGGCCTTTTGCTCCAAATGGCGAAATTATGTCTTTGATGTGCACTGGGGAAAAAATTGGCTTTTTTAAAAAAAAATTCTCACTGCAAGCTCTTATTGTTCCTTATAGGGAATATGATAACGTCTACATGAAATTCACGCACCGTGAATTTGTCGAGTTTGTCTGATAGTAGCTACATAACTCTGCCTTAACCCCGCAGCAAAAGTAAAACAAATCCGAAATGACTCCAAAGGAGCAATTGCTGATTGGTTGTTATTATCCGCCTTTAAGATAACGTCTGTTGTAACGACTCTGCAGAGGAAATCTTTTCACATGAAACGTTTTTTCTTCCCTCTTCACAGGAAATGTTCAGTTTCTTGCTACTGCTAATTATTCAGGAATAATATACCATTTTAAAATCTTCTCAAAGACAAAGGTAAGTCTGATTTTGATCTAACCTTATCCCGTGTGGTGATTTATGTTTGTTGATTAAATGTTGCATATTGTGAGGAAACTCATAGGCTTAAGGTCACATAAATTACAGAGATTTTGCAAATTAAATCGAGGACATAATATTAGGTTTATTGATATTTAAACATGCACATGAGCTTAGTTATGGGAGCTGTCCAGGGTGATGAAAGCAGTTTGTAACATTTTCCTAACAAAAATGCTGTGAAAATGTTGACTAACGTGGAAATTGTGTTTTGGGCTTAACTTATCTTAAAATAAAGCTCTTGTTCTATTTAAAACAGACGTTAACGTGGGCATTTGTGGAGAAAAAAGTTTACAGACCGGTAATGTAACTATACACATTTTATTGTTGTTATTTTTTATTTGTTTTTATAGTCCTGATAAATAATATCGATTGGAAAAAGCAAAAATGAAATGCTTTTCATTTTAAGTCAGTCCTTTTCATAACATCTTGAGAATAAGATGCAACTCCTGTGACAATCAGGGTTTAATATGAAAGGTAAAGAGACATTTTCTCGTAACAACGAGATGTTATGTCGATAAAAAATGAATCATGAGACTTACAGTTTCAAAAAGTGCGGTTAGCAGTGTGTCTATTGCATCACCCGACCCGTGCGATGGGTTTAACAAGGTTTAGGGAGAATATAGGCTGAATAGGCACTCTTTGAGATCCAGATTGTGTTCGTCAGTAGAGTGAGTTGATTATTTCTTTGATATGGAAATGTACTATTCATGCAAGTACTATGAAACTTGTGTAACTTTTGAAGTGCATGTTGATTTATTTGTGTTGTAAATTATATGCAAGAAAGAAATTTTGAATGACATAAAAAGAAATGTTCATTCTTTACAATGTTATTTATTTTTTTCAGACTCACGTTTGATGACTTTACACAGAGTTGTGTCAATCAGAGGCATTTTCTCCCTTTTCCCCTTCAAACTGAAGTGGCTCCACACGATGTTTGTCGCTACTGCCCGCATCACTCTCCTCACACAATCCCCTGGATTTGCCCCACCAATAAGGCTGAGATGGTGAATCTGTGAAACATCATGGTTTGGCATGCAGGTTAGTACAGTCAACAAACTCATAGTCATTGTTCATTTCTCATTGTCACAATTTAGTTGTTGAATATGTTAAAGTAGAAACTTACATAATTGTATATATTAATAAAGAAATTGTGCGTATTTGCTACAGAAATACTGTATCACCGATTTATAGATTTTATTTATTAGGAATGAGGAATTCATTAAATAATTTATTAAATAAATATGACTAAAAAGAATTGAAATAATAGTAATGCTACTTTCCATTGCTTGTAAATTAGTGTTAAAAAAACAATAATGACATAACCATGAATGTGTTTTGTAATTGTTAAATCATATTTAAATAAATAGAAGGTAATTTTATGTGCCCCGGAAAATAACCAAAATACTCACCACTCTCTTTCTGAAATCCGAGTCTTTAAGACGGTTGTCAAGAGCCTCAAGCTCCTCTTTGTTCTGAGCAATATTGAGCTCCAGGATGTCTTCCGCTCTCTGATGACCCTGGCATTTCCTCAGTAGGATGAGTATTTCTCTCTGGGTGGCTGCCAGGCTGTCTACTTTTCGTAGCAGAACCTCCAGTGTTTCTGTAATTAGAGAGCACCAGTTACACACTTGGTGAACCAAAAAGTAGCATAATATAGTGTAATATATTAACTACAATAAAAATATCATAAACCTGTCTAATTGGAGGAAAAATGACCTTTACACCATAATTCACTTAAAACGCTATCTAAAGGAAGAACTCAGTATCAATATGTACTCTTTTTCTTTTTATAATTTACATTCGATGCATTTGTTTCTTAGGCCTATAAAATGTACCTTTAAGCTCACTCTTTGTTGGGTCGTTGGGTCTTCGTGTGGTCAGCCCTTGCAGTTGTTTGTCTCTCCTCTAAAAAAGTTATGTAATGTTATACAACAAGCACTCACTTTGAATTATTCTGTGTGGGAAAAGGTATCTTGTACAGACAATTTGATTCCTCATGATATGACCTATTTACCAATGTTATTTTGTTGCATACGCAATGTTATTATCATTGCCTCATCTAACTTCTAACATCAGTTACTTTCAATTCAATCTAAAATCAATTCAAATAAAGTTTACAGATGTTGAATACAAATAAAATTTTACCTTCAGTAATATATTCTGCCACAGACACAGAATGAAATATGGGTGATTCATCAAGATCTGCAAGCATGATAAAAACACAGTTGTCAACTTGAACCTTGAAAAACATCATATTGAGACGAATCCACTAAGCGGATATGCCACTTTTGCCTGTGATATTTTACTACAAAAACCTGTCTTAGTAGGCACCAGTAGAATGTTTTAAGCAGTTGCAATCTGAGTATCTGAGTTGTCATTCTTTTCTGTACAACAAGTACAACATTTATATATCTGACAAATTATTCTTAAATAATTTAAAATAATACATTTATTGTGAAAATTATTAAAAGGAAGTTTCTGTATAGATAATGGCAGCAGTAATTTATCCAATAATAATTTCCATTGCCCGATTTGCATGGTTCTTTTGTCAATTTGGCTATAAACCAGCACAGACAGTGTACACAAAAATGTCAGTGGGCATAATTAATTCTTAGTGAATTCACCCCATAGAGTTAAATAATTTATTCAATTCTACCTTTAGATAAATCATGTGATGTACTGGGATCTGAATGGTCATTCTGGGAAGACTCTTTGACTTTTTCTATTTTGAGAATACAAAGACAAAAAAAGTACATGTAATTGCAGAAAATATATTTTATGTACTCATGGTACTATACTGTTTGATTTGTTTGTACTAATGTACTTGGTTTATGTTGGGGTGGGATGGGAAGTGTAGCCTCTGTTGCTGTATCAATGAAATGTAAAATAACAAATATGTTTCAGGGGAAATTTTCATTTTAAACATTAAATTTAAATAATTTATTTAGTTGTTTAAAAAGAGCATACAAATATACTTATACCTTTGTCTGGCCTTTTCTTTAGGTTTTTTTAGGAAATGGTCCATCTAAATAGCATGCAAAATGTTAATTTACTTTAACCTGAATTTAAATTTCCATTTGTTGAATGGTATTTAAAATGGTACCTTGATGCTTTCTTTTTCTTGGGGTCGCCCTCAGTGGTGTCTCATCTAAATAGATCACACATTATTAATGTGCAGTTAGCAATGTATTCTTTGAAAGTTGATAATGATCAGATTTTTTCTGTTTCACTATCAGAAGATCTTAATGGACTACACAATACTCAAAGACTGAAAGTAATGCATACCATCGCTGCTATCATCATAACGGGCAGGTTTTTTTTGTGGCCTTTTTCTGTAGGTGTCAACATCACTCTCCACAGCAGAATGATATTATTTGCACCACTTGAGGGCCTTTGCAAAATTGTCTGAAAATATAAAGCCAATGGTAAAACAATTAAAATATAATCATAATGTACAATCAGATAATTAAAGTATCCTCAAATAAATTAATCATTACCAGTATTTGCCAATTTTTTTCATCAGGAATGTCTTCTTTTTTTGCCCTTTTAGTGGCGTTTGTAGGTGGCCAGTAGCTGTATTGTTGCTAGCATGCGTCCAGTGAAGTCAGAGACATTGTTAAAATATTTATATACATTTCTTAATTTTTATATTTTTGATCAAGATTATATTGTTGATGTGGAACTTCTAAGTAAGTACATTGTTATAAAAGATTCACTGCTGGTGTAAGATGGCCATGAATGTCACTGTGTCTCCATTTTCGATCTTGATTGCTCTCTTTTCAATTAGTTTTTGGAGATCCACCTCATTGTCGTTTGTTTTTACTGAAGTTGTACACCCCCAGAAGGAATGAGGGGCAGGGCTCAATGAACAATGGTGCAGGACTATGATAAATTCTGCAAAGAACATGTCCATCTTTCTCCTCATCATTGGTGATCTCGCAGCCATTGTCATCATCTAGGATGAATGCTCTATCCTTGCTCTTCTTTGTTTGTCTGTCTTTGTTGTTTTTAATTGTGGATGCACGTCTTTCCTCAATCCTGTTGGCAATCTGGCTAAGAGGGTGTGTTCCACTTCGTACCATCTTCTTGATTGTATGCAGGTATGTTTCGAATTTAAATGCACTGCAGTTGTCCAGACCATGAAATTGTATAGCATCATCAGTGATGTGGAGCATTGAGTGGATGTTGTACACTATGAACTCATTTCCATAGAGCTCTCGTCCTCTGCTGACAAAGTAGCTGAGCAAGCATCTAGCATATTCTGAGTGCTTTTTGACCAGTGTTGGGGAAACTAAAATGCACATTGCCACACTGAATGCCAAGAAATGTAGGTACATGTCATGCCCAAGAATTCCTTTCAACACAAGCTTGCCTGTATACAGCAAGAATTGACGGAATTCTGTTGCCTTCCATCTCTCCAGCTCATCCAGGCCTCGAGGGGTGCGAGCAAAAATGGAAGGAATTTGACTCCTAAGCTGAAGCAACCTAGAGCTGACTACTTGTTTTTGGGTGGTGGAGAGCCTGACTCTTCTTTCTCCACGGGTCCAACTGACAAGAAGCCTCTTCATCACCCCCAAGCATGCCTGATGCATGTAGTCGATTGGGAAGCTTTTGACCATATCAATGGGCAGCTGGATGAGTGGAGTATTGGCATTGTGATGCTCAGGCTGAACTTGGCTCCTAAATGAATCATCTGTGCGCAAGGTGAGGTTTTCTGTGGCTGGAAATGTTACTTTATTAAACCATTCACCTTTCTGGTCACATTTATCACATCCATAGTACCCAGAGCACAGCTTTGTGCCTCGTGTAAAGGCTTTTGCTGGAGCATCACACACAATGCAGAGAACATTAATAGTGAAATTTCTCTCCTTATACTGAAGGCCATGAGACATCAGATCATTGAGGTCTGCAATAACATCATCTAGGAAAGTCAGATCGGTGGGTTTCTTGTTTCGCATGTTAACGTTGCTGGAAAAGCGATGATGGGCTTGAGATGGACAGCGCAGAGCACAGGCCACATAACTTTACTTGAGCTCTTGAACAATGGCAGGCCATCAATGTTGAATGACAGATTAATTGTGTCATGGTCCAGGATCTCTTCAACAGGGTACTTATACAGTTTGTCCAGCAACTGTTGGCGCAGTGGGTAATGCAAATACTCCATGCCACATTTCTGCATTGTGGTTATTTTCCTAGGTGTTTTGAGCAGAGTACGAGCAGAGGATGGAAGATTAGTGTGGCCATGTTTCTGAAGAATTTTCAACAGATGGTCAACAGCATTGTTCTTTACTTCGAACTGAGAAGCCCAGGATGCCAGTTCTGTTGCCAGGGATAAGCTTGCCATGCTGTCTTCCTGGTCAGATGTACCATCTTTTTTTTCTGCAATGTCCATGACTTCCTCTAAGTCATCCTCCCAGTCAGTTTCTTCTGAAGGCCAGGATGCTTCAGAGGACATTGGAGATGAAAGGTTCATTGTGTTCTCCGTGGAACCTAAGGTATCACCTGCATCCCATTGACCTTCTGTGACTGTTTCGGACTCTTCCAGACTGTCCAATTCAGTGTTGTTATTTTGTGTAGATATCTTTTGAAGAACACGTTTAGTTGCTCTCCAGGATCTTAGATACTGCCTCGAGCGTTCTATTTTGTCCGCACTCATTGTTAAGTCTGTAAATATTTTAGTGTAATGTCAGAATGTGCTTCTGTT
The DNA here is from genome assembly GCF_025860055.1 of Xyrauchen texanus. NCBI lineage: Eukaryota > Metazoa > Chordata > Actinopteri > Cypriniformes > Catostomidae > Xyrauchen > Xyrauchen texanus. The sequence goes on from NC_068283.1 coordinate 49,422,925, forward strand.
TTTCTAACAACAAATCTCACTTATCATTTTTGATTGAATTATTCTGATTACTGTATTTTGATTACTGTGCAAACCCATCATTAAAAACACATGAAGTTACTTAAAATCTTAGACTACATAAAAGTCTTAGATGACTACATAAAAAATAAAAATAATAAACAAAGCTTGAAGTGAAGCCAAAGAATATTACTTACCTTGAAGTAAAAGATGGTAAGAAAATAAACTCAATGGAGGAGGCACTTGAAAACGATGTAAAAATCTACTAAATTAAAAAAGATAATCATTGGGTTGTTTTAGGTAAATGCATTGGTATCATGAATCGAAAAAGAGATCAGAAACTGCAAGAGCTTGTGAAACAAACTGAATCATGAAATCTATATGAGTCTCCAGGCCAACATCTGACTTATAACTTTACTAAGAATGTATCTGGTAGGCATTCAAAACATATACTTACAAAGACAAAGTCAAGCTATGTGCTAGGGCTCTTAAAAGAGCCTTTGGGGTGTAGTTAGATGCTGTTGACACACAGGGAAAGGGAGAGAAAGTAGAAACATGTCTAAATATGAGTGAGATATGAATCTGTACGAATTAAAATGCATTAAATTCCGTCAATGATTTTTGACTAATCAGGATGACTGCTAGCTTACTTATCACTTACAATAATCAGACTGCAATATATACTGAAAAAAGAGAAGAGAATAATTATTTTCATGGTATAAATTTCAAAAGATAATAAAGGCTCTTGATTTATTAATATATCAATTGCATCAAAAATGCATGAGAATGCAGTAATGCATCTGATGAGAGTTTACAACCCACTAACAAATAAGAAACCATATTAAGTCAATAAAATAAATTTTCTTTCTTGAAAATACTACTAATTAGTATTATTATTTTTAATACTGTTAACAATATTAATAAAATATAATTATAATTAAGAATAGTATTAATAATACTAATAATAGCTTATTTTATTATTATTTGCGTTTAATTATTATTATTATTAACACTGTTAACAATAATGATTGAAATAAAATATAATCATAATTATTGTTGTTATTAATAAAACAATATTTATATTTATACATATTAAATGTAGTGGTATTAATAATATGACAGACAGACGGATGGCTGTCATTATAGATTCATTATAGATCTGATCTCATCTTTACAAGCCACGTCTCTCGCTCTCACAGGCTTGGCTGCGAGCGCGTGAGCGCTGGCGCGTTCACCTGAAGGACGTCACACAAACTTAACGGCATTTAACGGTATTTTATAATAGCGACTAGTAGACGGTGGGGAAAAAAACGGAAAACCATTGTTTATGTAAAAAGTATAGTGGTACATTTACTGGAAAAGACAGTTAATCAATTTTGTGACAATTAAAAATGTTCATTAGGTGAAAGCGGCAGTATTTATCTGGTTACCCTGAGTAGGGGCCTATGTCTATAATATAGTATGCTATAATTAGATTTTATTATTTACTTTCTTCAAAGTTTTAAGTGTTATTTACCTTTGTAGGGTTTTCGTATGTTTTAAAAGTCATGTACCTAAATCAGTTAAGTAAAAAGTACTTTACCTCAGAAATACTGGTAGAATAGGATGTCCACTTACAATGAAAACCGGGTTCTGCTTACATATGGTCACAACCCCTGCTTATATATGCCCGCTGGCAGGTTTCGCGGGCTTGGCACGCGCACAAATATATATTATTTTATTTTTATATTTGTTTATATGTACATTTAAATAATGATACCTTGCGTTAGCTTGTCAAAAAGTGATCAGGCATGAAAACTCCTCACCTTTCGGCGAATTTCGCCGTTTTAAAAACAAAATGGGTCACCTACGTGACTTGTGCAGATCCGATGAAAAAACATTTGGGGGGGAGGGGGGTGTTGGGGTGTGTGTGATGTATCTATAGTTACCATAAACTTCGCGGCTTTAAAAACCAATCATCATTCCTAATGCCGAAATCTGACAGCCAATCCGAGTCAGAGTACCTGCTATATCTCTATAGTTACCATAAACTTCGCGGCTTTAAATACCAATTATCATTCCTAATGCCGACTGACAGCCAATCCGAGTCAGAGAGTACGGCAGAATTTTCGAAAAGCAAGCCTGAGGTAAGTTAGCTTACAATGTTATTTGCATTCTCTATGGGTTCCAGGAGGGCTCGCACTAACGTGCTTTCATACAGTACGTGACCTTAACTTGTGCAGCGATTGGTGGAAACAAATATACCTCTATTAATAATATTTAACGAAGTGACTTCCAATAATTTCCTCAGTGCATAACTTACTTGATTCCACAGACATATTCTCCATCTGTAAATGTTATTAAGTTATGCAAATATTTCCATTTTGCTGTCATGAGTGGACGAGCCTTCAGCAGGCTAAACTTCCGTGAACGAGCATGCGTGCCGAACAGACGGAGCGCAATAGAATAGGAGTATATAGAATAATGTTTTGTGTAAATACTTGCCTCCACACATTAAAATGGCCCCCATATTTTGTATGTTTTATGTGTTACTATATTTTCAGGTATTTTTTATATAATGTATTAGTTCATCGACAACCACAGAACTTGCTATTGTAGCTAATTACAGATACAAATTTGATTATTTATTTTAAATTATTCTCCTAGGCCCCCTTTTTTGTTCAAGTGAGCCCACTTTTAGGAGAATTCGTTCATAATGATTTTACAGCATGATATTTTCATTATAGTTTTACAGCATGATATTTTTGCTCACAGTAAAACAAATATTGCTTTCTAAATCAGTTTTCCCACAGTTTAGCAAATGTTCATATTCTTTATTAACCGCTTTGGCCATGTTGGGTTATAATATGTGTTTCATACATGTCTAAGGTTTTTACTACGCTTTGAAATACACTTTGGTGATGTTTTTATAAGCTATTGTATTGATTTGTTTTTATTTTACAAAGAGAATAATTTAATATAAATAATCAAATTTGTATCTGTAATCAGCTACAATAGCAAGTTCTGTGGTTGTCGATGAACTAATACATTTTCACATTCATTAGAACAAAAATTTCGTGTCCTGGTGTTTATTATTAATATAACAGATTCATTTATTCATGGATTTTGATTCCAGTGGTGGCTGCATAGGATTGTTTCCAATTTCCAATAACTCCAGAGCGTTGTAAAGTCCAAAAGTCAACATGTTTTGAAAAAGGATAGATGTAATAATTTCCAAAATTCACAACATGTTTTTATCTAACGAAATATTCCGCCTCAATCCATGTTTGTTGGCGTTTAGACTTTCGAAAACATTTTCACTGTGGTGAAAAAACTTGCTGGACACAAAGCGAGGCACGCACCTTCCGGGCCAGTCTAGCAGCTAATATATAATATATATAGGCCTATGTATGTGTATAGTCTAGCACTATTATATATTACAAAAAAAGATCGTATAATGTAGGACTATCTGCGTTCAGCTTAGCTCCATTTAATCCATATTATTCTATTTTATTCAATACATTTTTAGGGTGATGACGCCATAAAATATGACGACAGACATTAGAAGCTTCATTCTAAAACCTCAATAGAAGTGTCGAATGTAAATATGACATGACATTTGGTCCAGTCTAGTATGAACGGTCAGAATGACCGCTATGGCCATTCTAGTAGTTCTAGAATTCCGGTAGTTCTAGTGTTAAATGCAAGTACAAGTCTATTGCTTGATTAGTGTCCTTTGGAAGATCAAAGCGTGTCTCAGCCATGACAGTATTACAAATGTCATAGACAGTAATGTCTTTGTATTGAAGGCCAAGTTTAAAATATATCTCTATAAATTGTCTCAGACCCAAAGTAAAATAAAACCGGATTAAACTTGAAAGGCGGGACATGTTTACTTCCATGCAATCCAGCTAAAATAGAGCTCCTGGCAGGATTTTGAGGGATCTCAATATTTTTTTAATGAAAAATGATCTCGTAATTCTGAGATAATTAAGTCAGTTAATTCAGAAAAACAGAGCAAAAACTTTTTCCATGAAAAATTATCTCAGTAATTCTGAGATAATTAAGTCGTTAATTCAGAAAAACAGAGTAGATTTTTTTTTTCTCAAGTGAATGCAATACGCTTCCGTAATATATAAAGTCGATTGGATTGGATTTTTTTTGCTGCCGTATTCTTCTCACCTTTTTTACCCCTGACCAGTTTTCATGCCTGAGTGATATGCCACAACCACAATAATCTAGCAGGGTAAATATAAGTTATATATAAACTTTAGAATATAAATATGTTAACTAAATTGGCTAGATTTACGAATTAAAACTAATCGGTTGTCCAGTCAGTGTTGGGTGTCTGGAAGGGATGGGAAATATACATAACATATAATACATATTCAACAACCCATAGGTGGCGATATGCGAGTCGCCAATAAGCATGCATGCAAGCGAAGAATCAGCTAGTCCACAGACGCGAGTTATACCTTTTACTGTCTGGAGTTTACTCTATCAACGCGTGGCAGCCTTTATGGTGGAAGCATTCACCTTTGATGTGCAAATGTTTGAGAAGTAAGTATGATATGGAATAATATGTGGAAATGTATGTTTTTTTCATAGTGTGATCGTTTGTGGGATTGTGAGCATTTTCCCTGAGCTGTCTAACGCGTTTTGCACGCGGCCCTGTTAAAGGAGCTTTATAATTTTTTTAAATGCAGTGATGAAATCTATCTTATAGAATTTAAAGTAAATCAAACATGTAAGAGAAGTGCAAGGTGCATCCAAATGTTAATTCGTTTTGAATGAAACAGTTTTGCATACAAAAATAACGTACAGGAATCCTGCAGGGTTTTTTTGGAAGATATTGTTTTATTTATACTCTGACAATATGTGCAGGAAATTTCTACAGGTTTTAGAATGAACCCTTCAGTACAACAGAAACATGCAGGAAGGCAAGTTTATTAATATAGCACATTGCATACACAATGGTAATTCAAAGTGCTTTACAGAGAAGAAATTAAAATAATCAAAAGAAATAAGAATAATTAAAGTACGAACAGTGGCACAGTGCTCATTCAGTAAATCATATAAACAGATGTGTTTTGAGTCTAGATTTGAATGTGACTACTGTAGGAGCACATCTGGGCCCGTATTCGTAAAAATTATTAATGCAAAGAGTCTAATCTAGTGACAAAATCCTAAGAAAGTTCTTAGAAATGTGGGTGTTACTGTTTACTCTTAAAACTAAATAAAAATCCTAGTAAAGTAATTCAGAAAGCATCTTAACCCTTAAAAGAGGTCTTAAGGTCAAAATTGTTAGGAGTACGGACGAGGACTTTTAAGAGGCTTAAGAGTTTTTTTTAGCAGAGGAGAAAATGACAGAAAGACGAAGAGGGAGAAGAAATGTTTTGCATACAATGGATCACAGTGAGTTGATAAGATGCTATAAATTAGATCTAAATGTAACTGGAAGCCAGTGTAAACAAGATCTGAGGACTGGTGTGATATGTTCACATTTTCTGGTTCCTCAATCTGGCAACAGTGTTCTGTATGAGCAATTGTTTTATGGTCTTTTTGGGAAGTGTTGTATTTCTGTTCCACTGTAATACCTCCTTCTAAAACATTTTCATAATCCACTTACCTTTAGATTAAAGATGCAAGACGTCAATCCAGGGTCGATCAGCGGAGCATCTAACCAGTTCAGTTCTAGTTTCAGGTTGCTAGGGGCATTTGCTAATATTACTGTTTTATTACTAAAATTCATTTAGTATTAATAGGGAAAAATTACTCATAGTCTTGTTTAAAAAGGTTTATGAATCATCACAACATGATTTTGTTTTCTTTGGAAATTTTTGTCTTTGTATGATTCTAAATATTTTTAAAGGCAAAAAATACAAACACTTAAAAGTCTTTACCTGAATTGCGGCTCTTTTTGCGTTGTCCCTCTGGAGGTATTCAACTATAAGATCGTCCATAAAAATATCAACTTTGTCTGTGACAAGTAATTTCTTGTACTATTTTCATCTGAGATGAAGCCAAAATTACAGGGGTAAAAATGACTTTAGTGAATGTGAAGGCCAAATACTCGGAATCCAAGAAGAATGAAGAATCGACTGGTACCCATCCAAGTTAGTTTACACATTAGAAGTAGTGAACAGTGGGTAAAGAGCAAGGGCACCTCAGTTTTTTCCTGTCTGTATTGAGACCTTTGAGTTACAAGTCTGACTCTAACCATTAGGCCACAACTGCCTTTAGAGAAATGGCAGCATAGTTATTTTATTTTTACACAGAGATTTGTAGATCTATTAGTAAAATCTGTTGACTAGCAATTTTTGTTGCATTGTATTCCAAGAAATATTAAAGACGTCTTAATATCCTTTTAAAATTCTGGTTCTTAACTAAATGTTATTTTGGTATCATCATTTTGAAGGCCCTATACAGTTTAATTCTAAGAATGAATTGTTCAATTTTAATTAATGGTCTGAAAAATACATACATTTGCTAAATTTAGTTTTTCATTACACCCAGGCAGGCTTGGTTTGGAAACTGCTCTACAATGTCCAATGGGTGGCTCAAGAAGGGAGACATTTGGATGTCCTCAGTCTCCTGACGTCTGGTCACTTCAACACAATGTGTCATTGAGTGCGTACAGTGAGGTTGTCCACCTCTGGGTAAGTCTCTCGCCCAGAAACCCATGTGCCCTTCTGTGTGCATTTGTATTGATGTATCAATACTCTAAAGTTTATACCTTGATCAGCAATGCAACGATTGGCTGGCATCAAGACAGCAACATAACACCATGTAATTAAAAAGAAAACGGCCAAGCAGGCAAAATTAAATGAAATGTCTAATAGATAAATAAAATGATTGTTACACAATTCCTAATTATTACAAATGTTCACTAATTTGTGTATTTGAACAGGCTTTACTTTTTCAGTTCCAAGAATATGGCCTATTGTAATGAGCAATTCACATTTCTTTAGGGCCAGGAATAAATTAATAACATTTTTACATTATTTAATGTGTAAGGCTCCAATAAAATTAAGATAATTATTCCCTCACAAATAAATCTCTCAATGAGTAAAATCGGCTCTATTATTATGGACTACTAAGAACAAGTACATTTATACTTTTAATGTTTAATTTCCCTGGTTCTGTAGGGTGTCATGTACCCTTCTGCATGACACTTCCTCATTCTAACATCCGTGGTAACAAAGCTAAAGGCACATCTCTTCACCTGAAACAAGATGCTAATAAATGCTAGATAAATAATAGATGATGATGATGATGATAATGATTATTATAATTATTATTATCATTATTATTTTAATATCCTATCATTATTTTACAGGTCTTCATCTGTTGCAAAAGATTTCCTCATTTGGCTGGTTTGGAAGGACCGAGTGTCAGCATTACAGGAAAGGCACAGATGGCTGAAAGCTGGTTAATGACACAAGTGTCTATATGCATTAATCAGTGTCATAGTTGAATAGGGCATATACATACTCAATCCAACACACACACACGTGTGAGCACAACAGATAAACAGGATATCTGACAAGGAAGAGCAGAAGGGGTTTTACTTAATTTCTTTACCAGAGGCAGATGAAATACAACACAAGTACCAGAGTTTAGTTAAACATGAACGTTTCTGAGTGTCCATGGAAAAGTGCAAAACCAAACTAACTGGCTATGTAGGTCTATGTAGGACACATGCTGAATAAATTCTTGAAACTGCGAATAATAAGTAAGGGATAATGTAGAGCAAAGCGGTTGTTATAGCGAATACAACCCCGACAGGCTGATCAGGAGGAAGCGGAGGGGTCTTGAATCAGCCTGAAGGGGTTGTATTCACTATAACAACTGCCTCGCTCTACATTATCCCGCTTATTACATGGCTACCTACCAAATAAATAAATAATTTGACACAAAATATTGATTTAAAAAGGAGTTTATTGATTTAAAAACGATTGTATAGCTTCTGCTAAAGAAAATAGTCTGTTCCGTCTCTACGGTTAGAATCCCTGCGTGTCCATGGCAACGTTCTGCTTTGCATGGCAACGGTGTAGTTATCCTTAGAGTAAATTTTATATAGGTTTATTACAAGCCATGTAATAAACCTATATAAAATGTACTCTATATTACAAGTGACAAAACATTTTTATAGGAATAGTGCAACCAAAATGGAAATTGTTCATTATTTACTTCCCATGTCACTCCAAACATGTATGCCTCTGTTTCATGGAACACAACACAGTGAGAAGATCGACAAAGCCCTTAAGACCACCATAGAGTAAAAGCTGTAATAATTTATCAGTTAATTATTATAATTTTTTTTATTTTTTATTAATTACTTTTAATATCTAAATAATTGCCAAGTGAAATCAACATTACAGTGTCATGCAACATTTAATGCTGTAACAAAACTTTGTTCCATTTGTTCCTGTTTTAATAAAACTTTTAAAGCCTGTGTAGTTGTATTGTCATTTTGTTTAGTCTTTTCCCTAAAGACTATGACCCAAAAAAAATTGTTTGTATGGTAAAAAAAAATAAAAAATCTTTCATATTTAAATAGTGTCTTGTTACAGTTGGTAACTTGATGGTAATAAAATTACAGACATGCGACGTCGAGACTACGTTGTCAGATGGTCATGAAATTACCAAAACGTCACACTGGGACGTATAGTTGGTTACTTTAGGCTTGTTTGAGATGAGCAAAATCTGCGCAGAACCGATCACCGGTGATCAGCGCGTAATGCATGCCGGTTAGAAATGTGTCCGAGAGCGGTCCGCCTTGCTCTGATGTCATGCTGACGTATGTCAAAAAACTCTCGCGAGCGCAAGGCGCACGTGTCGGATTCTGCAGTCGCGCGCAGTTGCTCTCCACCGACTGCGCTGATCAAAAGCATGATGGGAAACGACTTGCTGACGACACAACTTAATGCTCATTGGCTGCGATTGTCAGCTGATATTTTTTTCCCTTAATTCTCAGAAGTCCATTACCTATAGCCTAATACTATTTACTTTTTCTATAGTACTTTATTAGTAATTAGTACATGTGCTTTATTTACCCTTTTATTTTTATTTTCTTGGTTTGAAGTCCTGTTTGTTGTAATTTTCTCTTTATTGTATTGTATGCTTGTGTTAATTTTTGTACATTGACATTTTTGTACCACATTATTCCATTAAATAAATTAGTCAATCCATCAATACATGCATACATACATCTAATGTGACGGTTTTACAATTAGGCCTCATGTTTGTGTGTTTTTATCTGATATCTTTATCTGTATGTCTCATTCCTGGAGTGCAGTAAACAAAACCCACACATGCATGCTAATTTCTTAATTTAGAATGTGTTTTTGTTTCATATTATTTTTGAATAATAATTTGCTGTACACACTTTTCCTAATCATTAAACATGAAATTCAAACTTACATTAAGGTGACAAACAACTGTGTAATATATTTAGGCTATATAGAATTTTTTCATGTAAAAAAGGGATAGTTCACCCAAATATTATTTTTTTCTTTGGGTACATTATCCCTTAAGTAGGATACACATCATTAGGTTAATCAGCTGTGCCATATCCCACTCTGAAATGTTTAACCCATAATTAGGGATAACAATGTACATTTAGTGCAGCATCTGTACGCTCATCATTTCTCATTATGGCTTTGATTATAAAAGGCACCCACAAAGTTAACAATTGTAGCAAGATGGAGAATGTGTTATTAACACTATCAGACTCCCAGAGAGCAATAACATTAACAGTAAGCAAAGAAATTGCTGAGACAATAAAGAATGGGGAGTAAAAAAAAAATAAAATTGGTTGCTTGATGATGGAATTAATTTTATTTTATTGATTTAAATTCCTTTTTACAGATAAAAAAATATGCAGCATATATAATGCAACAAGTGAGAAATGCAGAACAGAAACAAGGTAAGGCATTTTAAGTAATGTTCACCTTCGGTGATTCTCCTCATCATAACCATCTTCGTGTAAAAACAGTGGCATTTCAATTGCATCCACTTCGTCTGTGATAAAGAACGCGAACGCGATCTCTTCCATTGCTGACGTTTGCAGTCCACAACACAGCGAGATTCAGGAAGTGTCCGGCTTGCCTGCACTTTTTTCACTCCTCCCCTCACTGCAGCCGCCTACTCTCACCTACATTTCAGGCGAGGCAAGGCGCATCTCAAACAAGCCTTTTGTTACCTTAGGAGACCGTACTGACGACGTTGTCAGTTGGTAATTTGATGGTAATAAAATTACTGACATGCGACGTCGAGACTACGTTGTCAGATGGTAAATCATGAAATTACCAAAACGTCACTTTAACTGGGACGTACTTGGTTATTTTGTAACCTTAGGAGACCGTACTGACGACGTTGTCAGTTGGTAATTTTTGAAGGTAATAAAATTACTGACATGCGACGTCGAGACTACGTTGTCAGATGGTAAGTCGTGAAATTACCAAAACGTCACTTAACTGGGACGTAGTTGGTTATTTTATAACCTTAGGAGACCGTACTGACGACGTTATCAGTTGGTAATTTTTGATGGTAATAAAATTACTGACATGCGACGTCGAGACTACGTTGTCAGATGGTAAGTCATGAAATTACCAAAAAGTACGAATAGATTACGTAACTGCGACGTCGTGTGTTAGCTGGGTAATCTCATCGCGTTACTGTGTAGTGACGTCACTGCATCTCACGGTCAGCGCGAGAGCGCCCATCCCCCCCTTCAAGACTTTTCCGCGGGCAAATCAAGTGCTTCTGAGTGAAAGCAGAGTGGGGGAGGGGGTTAATTGAGGTGTCTCCAAACTTACACTTCACTTGCAATCTTATGTTCTGTTCATTCTAATAAATCAATGGCATTTCCCATTAAATACAAAGTTAGAAAAGTGGCTATGTCTAGTAACATTTCTTTTTAATTGCTTTATTTACACAATAATTTAAATTATCAATATTCTTATGAGTATATCTACTTTATCTTTTTTTGAGCACGTCTAATTTTCTTTCCCTTTTTGAGCATGTCTACTTTTCTTGCTTTTTTCAATTTTTTGAGCTGTGAAGTTTTTGCATGTGAAGTTTTGCTCTGGATAGGCAGCAGTGATCAGGTGTGTGGGGGAAGGGCAGCCTACACTGACCTGTATCTGATACACTGCACAAATATCTATCTTAAATCATCTTGATTTCTGATTCCCTTAAATACCATTATTGTAAGAAACTATGTAATATGGACATAACTTGGCTGATGGTTATTCTGCATCAAATCATCAAATTATTTTTATTTATTACTTAAGAATACATTTCCCAGCTTACACATCACTTTGTCACATGAAAAGCAGCATATACAGTCCCCTTGCGATACATAAATAAAATAATCTACTTTTAAGGGTTAGGTAAGAATTCAAATGAGATTTGCTTCAAGACAGTAAATTGTATATATGTATGTGTGTATATATATATATATATATATATATATATATATATAATAAAGTGCTCCTCTGTGGAGATCATCAAGAGCACCAAATTCCTTGGTGTTCACCAGGCGGAGAACCTCATCTGGTCCCACAACACCAACTCTATTACCAAGAAAGCCCAGCAGCGTCTCTACTTTCTTCGAAGTCTGAGGAAAGCACATCTCCCAACCCCCATCCTCACTACATTCTATAGAGGGACTATTGAGAGCATCCAGCTGCATCACTGCCTGGTTTGGGACTTGCACCATTTTGGACCGCAAAGCCCTGCAGAGGATAGTGAGGACAGCTGAGAAGATCATCGGGGGTCTGTTTTCCCTCCATCAAAGACCTTTACACTAAACGCTGCATCCAGAAAAAGCAACCAACATTGTGGATGATCCACACTCCCCTCACATAAACTATTCACCTTTCTGCCGTCTGGCAAGAGGTACCGAAGCATTCGGGCCCACACGGCCAGACTGTGTAACAGCTTCTTCCCCAAGCTATCAGACTCCTCAATACTCAGAGACTGGTACTAACTGTATATGGTAGAACGACAATAAAACCACATGACTTAACCTGAACATCACAGTGTAGTATGTCACTTTTTTTTTATTTACTGCAAGCCACTTTGCTTACCCTGGACATTGGTTTGAAAACTGGCTAAAAAGAAACACATTTATCAAGAAAGTCAGTCTATTTTTCTTTTTGAAGATGAAGGCTATTCCATGCACCACTACTTTAAAGAATAAAACAATCTGAATTAACAGAGAAATGGACAAGCCAGATGCACAACTAGTACACAAGTCCATCAGACTCTCTAGATAACTCCGCACAAATCCTAGACCTGTACATGCAAATACCAGTTTTATTCTGCAACATTTAGAAGAGAAGAATTTTAGGTAGACTTAAAAGAAAAAAAGTGCCTGACACTGGCTAATAGGAAAAAAGATAGAACATGCAATTTAAATAATGAACTGATAAATGATTAATCCATTCAAATGTCTCTATTCTGTACAAAGTTTGAGATGTTGAGCTGTTGTTCAACGTTTGACGATAAGGTCAGTGAAAGGTGTTCACTTGAAGATCTAGAATAAACTGACTGCTAGGAATGCCTGAGGTGTCAATGCTGCAAGTGTAGGATTCTTGAACACAGCATTTATTTTAATTAAATTAGTCACTTTTAACAATATAAATGTCTTTACTGCATTTCTTGTTAAATTTAAAGCATCTTTGATTAATAAAAGTATAATTTACTTACAAAAACATACAAAGTTCATAGTGATCCCAAACTTTTGAATAGTAGTTTATCTGTATACTTGTATCTAGTAATTTGTAAGTATACACATATCTATACTTATACAGTATATGCATACTTAGTGATATTGCACAATTGGTCACTGTACTTTTAAAAACTTTTTTTATTTCATTTTTTTTGTATTGTATTTTTTCCTGCATTAAATAAATATTCAAAATAACCACTCCAGCAAAGGGTGCAATATTTCCTGTTAATTTCCACTTTTGGCTTTTGTAACATTGTACATCTTTAATCTAAAATGTTGCCACAGACATTTCACAAATGATTTGAACATTGATTATGATTTGAACAGTCAATATGGACAGGCTCTACACATCATTCAGAATAAATGTATTACCCCTCAGTTATGAAAAGCAATTAATTGTCAATCAGGCAGTCTGCACCTTCTCCCCTGCCAACAGTTTTTGTGACTTTTAGCTCCTGCAACAGGGGAACTTTTTACCCCCAGTACTATCCTTGCCAAAATTCAATGTTTATTGAAAAACTTTTTATTTAATCACCTTCAACAAAACTCTTTTGTCTCAAAATACATAGAATCATTTCAGGTATTCTAATTTTCTACATCAATTTGCAGCATTTTTAAACATTATAGTTAGTGATTTTTTTCACTAAATTATATTAAATTATAAATTATATTAGCTACATTAAAATAATAATAACAATAATAATAATAAAATAACAAAGCAGCCAAGTATGTCAACAGGAACAACAGGGAAATTAACTATTAAATAAGAATTGTGTTTAAAGTTAAGCTTCTCCTTGTAAAATAAATAGGGCTGGCCCATGGTAGTTGTTTCTTTTCATTCTTTTTCTTTGAAGTAAAAGTTAATATGCTAAATGATTTCCCTTTAGTCAGAAGTCTGTTATGGGTCTTGAAGGCACAGAACTAATGACACTGGGTCTAATTCTAGTTAGATATCAAGTTTATTTTCTGTTTCCAAAAGCTTTTGTAACTTATAACATGACCACGCTACAATGTGTTTTAGCTACATTGGTGAAAATGAGGATTACAATAATGACTACAACTGTGTGATGTACAGTATGTAACAAAAGTGTTAATTTTGAATTGCTGTTGTTTGAATACACAATACATATTTTCAGACAGGGTTTCAAATGTCCTAAAATTTCTCAATATCAATTGCAGTCACTCCTCTACAGATTTAATCCTCTGTGTGATGAAATTAAACACAGCACCATAAAATAAACTAATAGTCATCCGTCTTGGTATTGAAAACAACATGTTCTAGTTAATAACGGTCGTATGCTGTATAATAATTTGATAGGAAACAAAAAAGACAACTTGGCTGCTGGTTATTCTGCAATCAATTATTTAAATGTATTACTTAAGAATACATTTCCCAGCTTAATCACTTTGTCACATGAAAAGCAGCATATACAGTCCCCTTGCAATAAATAAATAAAATAATCTACTTTTAAGGGTTAGGTAAGAATTCAACTGAGATTTGCTTCAAGACAGTAAATTAATCTCCATGTCTTTTAATATAATTATAGTATATACACACATATACATATATATATATTTGTATATATATATTTGTGTGTGTGTACTGTGTATATATATATATATATATATATATATATATATATATATATATATATATATATATATATATATATATATAAATAACAAAGTGTTAATGAAAAATATAATAAGTGTTGTGCTGTTCATTGCTCGTCTCTGTACTGCTCTCATTGAGGCGGGGAGGGGTGCGGTGCTTCCCGCGCGGCTGAAAGATACCAAAATAATTGAAGTGGGGAATACAATGTTTAAAAGATCACTAATAAAATCAAGCGATTTCGATTTTAACACATCCTTTACAGGCATATTTTCATTGAATACATCCAGGTGCATACACATACTTTTAAAAACGTTAATAAATGTAAATATTTGTCCCCTTCTCTGAGAAGACAATGATTGCTTTGCAACGACACGTGCTTATGTGTCGATCACCTTCCCTATTTTAAATATTGTTTATACATTTATCTTTAATAAACTAATATCTAAATTACAGTACAATCCAATTGACTGCACTGCATCGTTCGCGCCGCCTCCGTCTCGGTAATTCTCGGTAACTCTCGGTAAACGGGGGAGGGGGTAAGCTCCGGTAGTGTGACAGATAAGGATCGGGATTAGAAAAACATTTTGGACATACGATTTTAAATCTCCCAGTATGCTTAACCAAAACCACTCTATTTTTATTTACTCACTAATTATTTACAATGCAATGTAAAATATAATGTGATTTATCCTTATATTCTTTCATGTAAATAAGAACTCTCCTTCCGCCATCTTTAAGGATGACGTAATTGGCTTCTGATTGGTCAGATTGACAAGGTATTAAGTAAGTGCAGTTTCTATAAGAGCCACTGAGTGCGCTGTGTCGAAAAATTCTTACTGGCTTCTGATTGGTCAGATTCCCGAAAGTGTGTATAAAATCAGAAGTGCAGTTCTCTTAGGGGGCGCTGTGTTATACACAAATTGGTGGGGGGGATACACACTTCAGGTACACAAATCACTTAAAAGTGTTTTTTTGGGACAAGTGAGATTTTAATGCTGGGGACCATTTTAAAGCATGCTTGTTAGATAATTTTGTCATCCAATGTATTTCATTTATTTGTTGATCTGCAATCCCCGTCTCGATACGGCTCAGCTGAGGGAAAAAGAACTGACACACACAAATGGTATCAAATTCTTTCTTCGACTTTATTGTCTCAACACTCTGTTTTATGGTCCAGAAAACCACATTCCACTGGACCCTCACCAATGAAATAGTTTTTTACCTTATATGGGGGTGACATACATGTTTGAGCTACGTGTGAAACGTGAGACAAAAACACATTCCTTAGAACATCTTTAGAGCAGGGAGCAGCTGTTGCTACCCCCAACAAGAGATACATAAAAGAGGCCTTCATTATTCCACACTACATCACCAGAGAAGTTGTTGAGAAGCATTCATTATTCCACAATGCTGAATACGATTATATGGTCAAACAAATGAGGACACACAAAAAGTCCCAAATTGTCAAGGTGGTGCTCAGTTTACTGGTGTGTATTCTGGTGAAAGTAGCCAAAAGTGACATAAGTAAGTACACACACACACACACACACACACACACACACACACACAATTGACCATCAGAAATAATTGTAGAATAAAATGGCATTGATTATACTTGATTAATGTATTCTTAACTTGATAAAAATACACCACACTTGCAAGTGTCTTGGTGAAAGAGTGGGGTAAAATCTCACAGCATGAACTGGCAAATCTGGTGCAGTCTATGAGGAGGAGATGCACTGCTGCCACACCAGATACTGACCTTTGTTCAGGGACACATTATTCCATTTCTGTTAGTCACATGTCTGTGAAACTTGTTCAGTTTATGTCTTAGTTGTTCAATCTTTTTATGTTCATACAAATATTTACATGTGTTAAGTTTGCTGAAAATAAAAGCAGTTGAAAGTGAGAGGACGTTTCTTTTTTTCAGAGTTTTAGTAAATTTCTAACTTGTAAATGAAGCCTTTGCTTGAATTCCTGCTAATTTATAAACATTTAAGTGAACAAAACACTAAAATGAAGATGTGGTATAATTCAAACATCTTCATTAAATATCTCCTGATTAAACTGTATTAACAATAGTAGCACATGTAGAGTCGAGAAACATCTCTTCTCCACTTTCCTTTCATCTCTTGCCCTCATGAGAAAGTGCATTTTCCCCAAATTAAAGGTCAAGCAGCAACAAGTGAAACATGAACTATTCATACAATCATCCAACTAAATGAAAAGGCAGAAAAATTATTTAATAAGATGCCATAATATAATATATTAAATATCATGAAAAAAATTAAATAAGGAATTATAATAATTATAAGAAATAATGACCATGAATTAATAAAGTTTAATCAGTTTGTCTTCAGTTTGACACTCAGTTTAATTTTTTTATAGGGATACCTCTTAATAAAGAGAATATTTTGTTAGCCTATAGTTGTAAATAATACTTTTGTCAGTAAAAACTAGGCAAAGTGATATTTCTGGGAAGAGTAAAATTCAATGAACAGTGAAAGTGTGCAGAAAGACTACATATAGCCCGTTATGACAGAGATCCTGAAAAAGGTGAAATGATCAATATCGATGATCAGGTGACAAGAAGATCTGTGATCGGAGCATCTCTACTGATAGCTGCATCTGATGATAGACAATTATCCAAAAATAATCACGGTAACATGAGATGGTTCAGCAGATGTTGACTGAGTGTTTATATAGGGTAAAACTGGTGCATTCTGGGAATGGTTAGAGCCACTTTTGTCACACAGTCCACAAAAATCCTTTGTACCCATATAAATAACTCACCATTAAACAGAGAAGCTCCCATTTTATTCACCACAAAAACCATCAAACATGTTCTACAGTATGTTACATGCTTTTACATTGATTGATGCATTACATTACAGATGTAGGAAATGCCGATATTAGAGGTGCTGCAATACCAAGTTCTAAATTAAAAGTACAAGACAGAACAAAAGGTTTGTAGAGCAACAATAGAACCAGGGCCGGGGTGCGATTCAGAGACTTGTGACTCGTGTGCCTTTAATAAATGGACTTCTGATCCCTTGAATACCGGATGATGCACATGATTGCCATTCCTTGTTATGCAGTTTCTCTCATTACTGAAAGTTTGTTACTTGTTCTTTTTTATCTGTACATTTGATGCAGTGTATATGAGATACTCTGAATGATCAAATCAGTGACTTATGTACTCTTATTATATCACACTCATCAGATTAAAGATTGTAGAGCAGTTACAACAAACTCTAATTCAGAGTAAATCTGGTTAAACATATGGCTTTATTGTCTAATTATTTAAGATTTTTGTTTATAATAATTTTCCTTAAAGTTTATGGATCAAATTAATTGAAATTAAGCTTGTGTATTAAAAAGAACTTGAAGACACACTCAGATTTTAAGGTGCAGATCAAGGTACATATCTTCTTTAGATGCAGAGGATTTTTTTTAATAACCAATGTACCTGACATACAAACTTTGTGAAAGTGTTACTTGTCAGGATTTTTTGAACCAACAAGACCTGCACCAACAGCTGCACAAACAGCTTTACCACCAACAGCTTTACCACCAACAGCTTTACCACCAACAGCTGCACAAACAGCTTTACCACCAACAGCTTTACCACCAACAGCTTTACCACCAACAGCTGCACAAACAGCTTTACCACCAACAGCTTTACCACCAACAGCTGCACAAACAGCTTTACCACCAACAGCTTTACCACCAACAGCTGCACAAACAGCTTTACCACCAACAGCTTTACCACCAACAGCTGCACAAACAGCTTTACCACCAACAGCTTTACCACCAACAGCTGCACCAACAACTGCACCAACAACTGCACCAAGAACTACACAAGCTGCTTTAAGAAATCGAGTTAAATACTTGGACAAGAAGTTTATAAATCCACTGCTTTCAGGTTTTCTCTGTTCTTCCTCTCTCCATCCCTTCTCATCCTCCTCTTGTTTAAATCTCTGAGCATCTTGATACATCTGATTAGTGTAATGTCCTCCTCCATTCTGCTGTATCATTGTGTCAATCTTCTGCAGTAGTTCAGTCACCTGATCTCTGTTATTGAGCTCTTTATTATTAAACACGTGATATCTGCCTCCACACTGATCAACTACAGATCTTAATCTACTGTTCTCCTCAATGAGTTTATCTACGGACTCTTCTAACAGATCTCCATGAGTGAAGAGAATGATGGAGTATTTCAACACTTCCTCTCCAAACAGTGTTTCAATCATCTGAGGAATCTGTTCTTCCTGTTCAGTGAATCTTTGATTCAGAGGAAACACAATGAGAAAAGCGTGCGGTCCAGGACTGCATTCATAAACACTTCTCGCTATCTCTGTCATTAACTCTTCATGATTCATGACTGTATCAAATAATCCAGGTGTATCAACTACAGACACATTTCTGTCTGAAATATTGCCGTGTTTCTCTGAACATTCACGGGTCACTGAACTCATGCTCATCTGAGATTTAAACACTTTCTGTCCCAGTATTGTGTTTCCAGCTGCGCTCTTTCCAACACCACTCTTCCCCAGGAGAACAAGTCTTCTGTCCGGGAGACTCTCAGCAGGAGTGTCTTGGATGTTGACCAGGTTGCTTTTATTTTGTTCTTCTGATACTGTATAAAAAAAGAGAACAACATCATGAATGAATAGTTTGAAGATTACACGAGTGTACAGTATGAAAGGCACAAAATATACATCAAAGCAATCTTCTTATTATAGTACTACCTAATGTGTAACTAATGATGATAAACATTACACAATATATACTGTATCACTAAATGTAATAAATTATTGTTCATATTTTACTGAATGTATTGTTTTGTCTCAGTAAAAGCAGACTTTTTCTCACAAAAACATTCATTCCGAGGCATAACAGAAAACAAACATGAAAACGTCTCGGGTTACATGTGTAACCCTTGTTCCCTGAAAAAAGCGGAACGAGATGTTGCGCTGCTAAGCGCTACAGGGAACAGCTTTAGCTGTGAGCCGAGCTGAATAATGTGTGGAACACGTCAATGAACATTGACCGGAATTTATAGCCTCGGCTGATGTAATCATTAGATGCACCTGAGGCCAGGCTATAAATGGATACATCACCAGGTGTCGTCAGATGCTTCTTTTTGAAAAGCATCTAGCCCATAAAGTTCGATGAATGTGTGCGAAGAGAACCCTATCGCAACACAAACTTGTCATAAAAACTGATGAATGTGAGCGGAGAGGGCCAGCCTGCCGCATCACAAACTTGTCCAGGCATGAGCTGAGATGTCGACTCAAGGGCATAAGAGCCCGGAGTGGCAAAACATACAAACTATAAAAATCTAATGAATGTGTGCGGAGAGGACAACCTGCCGCATCACAAACTTGCTGCAGAGGGAGACCTCTAGCCAAGGTTTTAGAGGAGGAGAGCCCTCTGGTAGAGTGCGCCCTGAAACCTACTGGCGAAGCTTGACGCCACTCGTGAGGCCCGGGCAATAATGAGGATGCCTCTTTGAGGGCACCCCGCCCACCAAGCCGCGGGCAAACCGCAGTGGCCACATAGAACCTGGCAGTGGCGAGGCAAGTGCCCGCTGACAGTTCTTTCTACAGAAAATCCAGAACTGAATCAAACTGGCAGTTAGCTGGTTCTGTAATAAGAACTTTAGTAGAAGGAAACGCATGCAGGCGCATTTGCGCTATTGATGCTCAGCCCTCCCGAGGGGAGGGGGAGGGTGGGGGGTGGGGGCTGGGTGACTCGGGGAGATGTAGAGGAGACATTGCGCTATCAACAGAGGTGAAGAGGTCCTCTTCTGCCCTGTAAAATCTACCCAGATCAGTTCCAAGTGGAGGGAGCCCTAGCACTAGAAATAGTCTCGATAACCCCAAGAGAAAACCCCGTGAACCCCATTTGGTACCCTTAGGGGCCAGAATGAAAGGTTTCACAATTCGGGCCAAGGATGAGAAGGTCCTCCCTGTTCGGAATCGCCCAAGGCGAGCCGTCGAGGAGAGGAATTAGCTCCGAGAAACATATCCTGTTCGGCCAGCGCAGCCATTAATACGAGGCAAGACCCTTGCTGGTGAACATCGCCAAGACTCCCGGAGCAGAGAAACTGGGGAAAGAAATGCATACAGACGCATTCTGGGTCATGTATGTGTCTTAACGCCCAGACCCAAGGGGCTGGGTGATTTCAGGGAGAAGTAGAGGAGACATTGCGCTATCCATAGAGGCGAAGAGGTCCTCTTCTGCCCTAAGATCTCACCCAAACTTGTTCCAAGTGCAAAAAGCCTGGCATTTAAAAAGGTCCCGATAACCTCAGGAGAAAGCCCTGTGTCCCTCAGTTGGTGCCCTTAGGGGCCAAACATGAAAGATTCCACAATTCGGGGCAGGGATGAAATATTGCCCTGTGCCTGAGATAGAAGATCCTTCCTGTTCGG
This sequence comes from Xyrauchen texanus, assembly GCF_025860055.1. Lineage (NCBI taxonomy): Eukaryota > Metazoa > Chordata > Actinopteri > Cypriniformes > Catostomidae > Xyrauchen > Xyrauchen texanus. Next base: position 49,443,695 of record NC_068283.1, read on the forward strand.
AATCGCCCAAGGCGAGTCGTCGAGGGAAGGGATTAGCTCCGAGAACCAAGCCCTGTTCGGCCAGCTGGTGCTATAAGTAAGAGGCAAAAACCCTTGCTGGCTAACTCTGGGCAACTACTACCTTAGGGTGGAGTTCTTAACTCCCCGCTGGTATTTCATGTCTGGACCGTGAATCTGCTCTCGTGATACGGGCATCCAGGGATATAACTGACCTGAGTGACAGGAGCTTGCCCTGGGCCCTAAGGAGAATCCGACGTGTCAGAAATACAGCTGACAAGAATGTGGGTCTCCTTGAAGATTTATGTAAGAGGCTACCGCTGTATTGTCCACCAAGCACTAAGACATGGCAGCCTCAGGAGGAGGTATTTCAGGGCCAGAAATACAGCCATCAACCCGAGACATTGACTGTGACAACCGAGCTGACGACCCTCCTATCCCCTTAAGCTGGACTGACCACTTAAGGCCGCTACCCCGCCTGGTCAGGGAGGCGCCTGTCATTAGCAGTCTGCGACAACAAGACGCACCTAGAGTGGGACCCAAGGCAGAAAACCAGGGTCTGAACCACATAGAAAGGGAACGAAGCCTGAGGCGCATAACCCTATTTAGCCCAGGGGTTTTGGCCCTTGGAAGAAATCCCCTGGCTTTTGGCCACAACAAAAACGGTCTCATGAGCAGAAGGTCCAGAGGGATCACCGTGGACGCTGTTCGCCCTGAGACCTGGAAATCGCTGATACTGATAACAGTGCAACCTTGACCTAGCCTGACTTTGCTCAGGGTGATCTGAATGGACTCAATCCTAGCGGGAGACAGTTGTGCCCGCATTGTGATTGAACTCCATACGATGCCCCGATAGACAGTGTTCTGAGTGGGAGAGAGGATGCTTTTCTTGGCGTTGAGCCTCAACCCCAGAGAAACAGATGAGCTAAGATGATGTCCCTGTGCTGAACTGCCAGTTCCTGAACTGCGCTTAGGATCAGCCAGTCGCTCTACGTAATTCAGAATGCAGATCCGAGCCAGTGCCACATCATGCATTGTGAATGCGGTAAAAAGGGCTAGGCTGAGTGAAATAACCTGACCCTGGAAGACTTCACCTCGAAGTGAACCTCAGGAACTTTCCATGTTGTGGCAGAACTTCTAAATGAAGTATAGAAGTGCGTCATAAGATCGATGGTGACCAGCCAAACGAGTTGTAGGGCTTGAGACACTGACCGCCTTGACAGGCATCATCTTGGACTTGAACACCCACGGGTAGTTCAAGCTTTAAGATCTAAGCCAGACGCCACCCCTCACCCTCCATGGGAAACGGGAAGTATTTAGTGTAATAACCTAACTCTCTCTCTGGAAGGGGAACACATACCATGGCCCCTTTAACCAGGAGATTGAGTTTGTTTTTTTTTTTTACAAAAAAGAAACCGCTTACGGTAGTGAGAACACGCCGCTGAAACACGGAAAAGCGCGCAGAGAATTAAATCCTGACGCTCTTATAAGACCCACAGAAAAGAATATATCCGGCAGAAGTTTCCACGCTGCCAGGATCTCTGAGATGGGTATTATATTTTAACACTTCCTGTTGAGGGTTGTCGGTGTTTCACGCCCTGAATAAAATGCAGGAACAGCTTAAAACACCCAATTTTGACGGAAGCCTCTGCAACCCGAAACACCAAGAGGTGGCGGAATGGAGGGGCTTCGAGGGGGTACCGGATGGGTGAAGTGAAGCACGCCACTCGGCCCCGAGGGGAGCTACCCCTAATCTAGGCGCAAGACCGCCAGGGTTTCTCTTACTAGAATTTATAGTCCTGAGGTCTTGCTTGGGGCTGGCGAGGGCAGCAGACTGTCCCCAATCCCTGGGAGGAGGAGCACGACTCGCCACGCTTTGCTTTTGAGCCTCCCTTCAGTCAGGACCGAGGTGGGTCTGAGGCTTGCTCGCCAAGCCGCAGAACCCACACTCAGGTCGCCCAGGAGGTCAGCCTGGTACGCCTGAAAACAGCATAGTGTGCAGAGCAGCACCAGCCTGACCTGCTGCTTGATAAGCCCTTCCCACTAAAGTGGAGGTTGTCCTACAAGGCTTTGAGGGAGAGAGGGCTTTAAGTGACGATGCCGAGCCCGGCGAGAGATAGCCCGCAAGTGTCTCTTCGACCGGGCGGCATCACTGAATACCCCCGTGCCTCAGCACCCACCTATAGTCGAATATAATGACGCCGAGGGTATGTGAACACGGGAAGAAAATATATATATATTTTTATATATATATATATATTTTTGTATTTTTTTATTTTTTAGGGGTTCTCCATGAGCTAAAAAGCTCTTCATGGAGGTTATCAAAGAAAGGGAAGGGACCCATGAGGCGCTCCCTTTCTTAGACTGGAAGATAAAATCTATCCCCTAATTTGGAGTGTTTGGCGTTTGGGGTCTCTTTTCGCGTGGCCAGTCCAATCTGGCAACCGCGACGAGTAACAACATCTGAGCAATTCCTCCGTGAGATTTTTTATCGCGGACGGAAAGCTCGGAGGCGGAAGAGAATCGCGATCCTCCTCATGATCCGAAGAAGCGCCGAACGCCGCCGAGATCATGTGAAGGACCAGCTGGGTTTGGGGAGAGAGTGAGAGAAAGGGGTCAACCCGCCTCTTGCTCCTCAGCCAAATCCATGCACGAGCCCCACGAACGATCTTTTCGGTGAGTGCTGACTCCGAAGCAAGCTTAGGCGAGCACGACGCACTCTGCCTGTTAAAGCAAATCGCAGTGCTCGCGACCGCCCTGCTGCAACGCCAGAGCAGCGTGCTCTTACCCCCAAACAAACAGCAAAAACTGATGTGTGCCGCCTTCAGCTATAGAGCGAGAAGAGGGAACACGCACCGCTTATGGCTTTCAGTCATTCTCTCTTTTTTTTTTTTTTTTAGAAATATATATATATAATATTTTCTAAACGGAAGAGAAAAATAGAACAACGTTCACTGCACACTGCCTAACTGAATCTATCTCCTAACAGAGGAAAGAAAGTTTTGACAGGGTTTATGAAACACACAGAAACAGAATCGCTCTGAAAAAAGAGTTTCTGACGACACCTGGTGACGTATCCATTTATAGCCTGGCCTCAGGTGCATCTAATGATTACATCAGCCGAGGCTATAAATTCCGGTCAATGTTCATTGACGTGTTACACACATTATTCAGCTCGGCTCACAGCTAAAGCTGTTCCCCGTAGCGCTTAGCAGCGCAACATCGTAGTGAAGCCTTTTGTAAAGGGAACAATGTTAATGGTGGTACACTCCTGGCAGAGGGTGAAAGAAAACAATAAGAACTAGTTACAGTTAGACCGTGATGGTGCACTATTATTAAAAATACTCTCATAAGGCAGGCATCACTAAAGCACATTTTTACCCACATCTTCAAATGTTAGTCATTTCGTCCTCACCTCCATTCAAATGATTTTGTAATATTCTGCAATCTTCAGAAATTATCCCATATGTTTAAAACAACTTAGGATCTAGGGATGCACCAATTGTCCATGCTGATACCATTAACAATACTTAACAGTTCATTGTAGGCATTACAGATAATAAATCATTTTACTTTTTGCATCTGAAAACATTTAAACTGGAGCTGGTTACTAATTAGATAAAAACTACTTGAAACAAATGATTGTTGTTGAAAAGCTTGGAATATGACATTCTTAGGGATGCACCAATACCACTTTTTCTCTTCCGATATTGGAAATCCCAGTATTGGTTGTTTTTTTGCATTATCAATTTAGAATATCTTTACATTATTGTGTGGAAATAATTGTTAATAGTCTTTAATATGTAAAGAAACACAAACCTCTAACTAACTATTTCGATATAAATGTACAGCTTATTAAGAAACACTTTATTATTAAATTATAATCCAGTCTTCAACTCTTCAGTAAAAAAGAAACATGTTTTTATGTTTAGTTTTTTCCCAAAATATTTCAACTTGTATCTGGACTTCTTGAATCTCTTTTTGGTTAATTTAGTTGTAAGATATCAGCTCACTTTTCATTTACAAAGTTATTTTTTGGAACCCATTCAACTTAAAGGGCACTTATTAAGCCCCTTTTCACAAGATGTAATTTAAATCTTTGGTGTCCCCAGAATGTGTCTGTGAAGTTTCAGCTCAAAATACCCCACGGATCATTTATTATACCATGCTGAAAATGCCCATTTTAGGGTGGGAATAAAATGAGCTGTTTTTGAGTGTGTCTGAGGGTATTTTGGGCCCTGGAGAAGTTTTGACATGCCTTGACATTTGTGCTTTTTTCAGTTGCTTAAAAACATATTAATGGCTAAAGTCTGATAACACTGTATTCAGCACAAACTGGGCTACAATAATATGTGAGCAACATGTGTGTACATGTTTGTATTTTTGAGAAAATATTGTTTATGCATGGTCTTTGAAAAAACAAAATTTTTAATTCATTGAAATAAGGTCATATAACACATAATAAACATTTGTCCACAACTATCATGAATATTGATTGTAATTCACACCTGAGACAAAAGACCCTCCCCTGGGCCCATCAATGAGGGATGTGACAGAAAGAGAATGAATGTGAGGAGACTTAATGATCAAAATCAAGTTTCTGTATAAAGTAATCTGACTATATATTTACTTTACATAAAGACTTTACTTAATTTTAGACCTACACTACCGTTAAAACAATTCTCTTCTGCTCACCAAGACTGTATTTATTTGATCCAAAATACAGTAAAACAGTGATATTGTGAACTATTTTTACAATTTAAAAGAACAGTTTTTAATTTGAATATATTGTAAAATGCAATTTGTGATCAAGGCTGAATTCATCATCATTACTGCAGTCTTCAGTGTCACATGATCCTTCAGAAATCATTATAAGATGCTGATTTTCTAATATGGGCATATTTAAAGTGTATTTTACTAATTTAACCTGAACACATATTTGCAAGCACAAGCTTTGTTGATGATAATAAGGCAGCATAAACACATTAAAATATAATCTAAACATTCATATTATTTTAATATCATATTACAAATCATATTTATATCATACAGCATACAATTTAAATACCTGCTTTAGCCGAAACAGCATTTAAATGTAACTAAAACTTGCCTATTAGGCTTATTACAGTATGTACGTGTTTATATAAAATATCATGTGAACTAATGAAAACTAATTGACTTACTCGTCTGAAATTGTTTCCTCTGCTGGTCAAGTCTCTCTTCAAAATACAAACGTTTGTCGGATTACCGCTCTTCTTCTGAGGAAAATGTTAACTCGTTAACTCTGTAACTCGGTAACTATCATTACAAACATGCAGTAATGTGAATAAATTGGGTTTACATCAAACCTCACCATCGGGGGCGTCCACCATTTGCATTGATCGCTTCAGCACATTAGCGTATGAATGGCGCGCTCTGGTGGTGGGTGGAATCACATTACCTATAATGAAGCTGAGCCAGGAAAACCGTACATCGCTTTGTTTCATACAGATTACATTGCAGGAGAATACTTGTTTTAAATTTGAATAGCTCACCCTTTTTATTTTCTTTATTTTACAAAAGCACAAGATTGTGTTGTTATTGTGAGTGTACACAAATAAAAGTAGACCCTTTATAGTCTCTAATGATGTCTTACACTTATCTGTATACCCAAAAATGATGGAGAATTTTAAGTTGTTTCTGCTGTAATGACGAAAATATCCAGCAGGATGCGCCGGCGCGTCCGTCAACCCCAGAGGGTTAAATGCAAATGAGCTGCTGCATATCCAGAATAGTTTTGACATCTCTGCTTCGGATAACTAGACATCATAAGCAATATAACTGAAAGTGAAAATAGTGATGTTCAGCCCGATGTGTGTGAACAAGAGTCAGACACTGATGAGGGAGAGACTCCATCAGAAGTAACAACTTTGAGAATGAACTAGGAAGTTTCCGAATGGTTATTTGATCAATTTATTTATTTGTTGTAGAGTTTTTTCAGCAGTTTTGCAACAATGGATGAGCAACACACACACATACACAGAAATGTACTGTTACAACGCAGTCTGGTGTAAAATGATTCATTCAAACATAAATGCATTTAGGTAGATTTGAGGGGGCATTCCCTTCAAAAACAAACATATCCACTGCGTCTTCAGCGGCTCAGATGTCGGGAGTACATGAAGACTGCTATATTCATTCTTACATCCATCAAACAAAACACATCTACTCCGGTGACAAAACAATGACGACTGTGTACAACTCGCTCAGGGCGGGTTTAAGATAAAACGGCAGTGTCCGCAACAGTCATGAGCAAATCTGTGTTTCTGTTAAAGATTTGGCAGATGTAACATGAACCAGAAATTTGACTATATTACAGATGTATGCAGATTTGAATGAGAAACACATTTTATTACACTTACATTAACCTGTTGATGTGCACCCACTGATCTATATGTGACGCTAAGAGAACCGAGTGGGCCGCTGTGTCGGCCGCGATAAGCTAAAATGAGCCGCCACGTTAGCGAACACTCTCCCCCCCAATAACTTTTGGGTCACTTGCTATGTAAAATCCCGAGCCAATTTCTCTTCCCAGTCCAGCCCTCACAAGAAGCACATGGATATTGTAGAAGTTAAACCAGGTGAGTTTGCAGTTTGGATTTCAATAATCATCCCACTGAATGTCAGATAAAACTGAAATTGGTTTGCAACAGGAGGAAAAGCTGTATGAGGAGACAGATGTCTGTCTTCACTGAAGAACTGTTTTTACAGAGTAACACTTGTTTTGGTCACCAACGACTTTCATTATATGGACAAATTTTATTTTTTAAATGTCATCTTTTGTGTTTCACAGAAAAAGTCATACAGGTTTGGAAGGACATGAGGTTGAGTAAATAGCTGTGCGTAAGGTCTTAAGTTGGGGTATAAAGTTCAAGGCTTTGTAACTACTAGTTAGTTTGTAACTAAGTCGGTGCTTAATTTGGTTGCTCCACCTGTTATACCATACAGCATAACAAAAAAAAGGCAGCCCCCAGACTATGCTCCTTAAGGAGTACAGTGTGGGAACAGGAAAAAAACACCTCAGCAACATTAGCACATAATCAGTACACTCTACAACATGAACAAGACTTGCAACAGGGGTGGGGATTGGGGGATGGAGGTAGCCCAGCACAGGCAAGCAGCCATCAGGTCCTGCAGCCATTCTCGGCGCTGGTCACAGACCCGCCTGTCAGAGCGGCGAAGGCGAGGGATAGGGTATCGGGCGGATGATTGCATATCTGTATATATATATATATGTAAGAGTTCATGTGTGTGTAGGCCTGGAGAGTCGCTATGCCAGCATCTAATCTAGGTGCCGCAGTCCGCAGGATTGTCATAGCGATACACAGCAAGTTTCCATGGAGACAACCTTGATCAGGTCCCAGACATAGTCAACAATCACCAGGTGTCTGGGGAGTCGGGGAAGGAATGCAAGAGTGGCTCACTGCAGTGCTCTTCCGGGGGAGTTGTTGTTCCAACAGCGGCCTTGGCCAAGGCCAGTGCTGGTTGAGGGCGGCCGAAACAGATAAGATTGGGATTGTTTGGTCTTAAGGAGAGTAGCCGCATTCTAATTTACACGGCTATTCTCCTGGTCCATTTTGGTCTCAGAAACGATCCATTTGCCTTTGCAAAGCTGTGAGCTTCTCCATGATGTTATCCATATTTTGGTTCATAGACCCAGTCTGAGTGCAGACAGCTCTGCCCACTGTTTCAATCATGACGGGCAGCCTTGTGAGGCTTTGGACAGCTGTCACTGTCTTTTTAATTCCTCGATAAACCAGGGCAATGCCTAATCCAATCAGCAGAAGACCTGTTATCATGGTACCAAATAGGTAGATATTCCTCCACGGAAAGAGCCGCCAGACACACGACCCGCCACCTCTCCCACGCGTCCATCGTGTAGCCAGCTGCGAACGTTCTGGCAGGACCGTCAGGTTCCCCCGAACCCAAGCTTCTCGTCGAGAAAATGGTGTCAATTGCGTTGAGAGACCAGTTGATCAAATCCATGATGTCTTAGTTTGGAGAGCAGTGCTGAGAGAGTCTCTCAAAGTACAAGAGAGTAGACTAGACGTGACAAGAGGAGCAAAGCAGGGAAGGTCAGGGGAGGGAGAGGGTGAGAAAATGCGACCGCCTTTGTTGAGAGCCAAGAGAAAAAAGACAGAGAGTATTTAAATAATATTTAGGTATTAGGAGTATTTAAACACAAATAGGGGCTTTATTAGACATAAATTTACACTTATGTATAAAAAACTTGGCAAGAAAAATAAAGAGATTAATCAAAAAATATTCACTTCAAATTATCAAAATTGTGGAAACCAAATAAAACGTCTTTATAAAGCAAAGAAAAACTAGTTAAAATAGAGGTACGTACAAATAAACAACATTTTCTCCAAAATACTACAGCATGGACACATTTCCAAAAAAGGTGAGGGGCAGATTCATCTACAGCATTACAGAAGGAGCAAAGTGGATCCATTTCAGGGAGCATGTATCTTAAATAAAAATTGACGGGGTAAAAACGGTGTAACAGTTTAAAGACACTGTGTCATTAAATATAGTTTAATAGGCTACTCAATGTTTAAACATATCTGGAGATTCCTTAGATCACATTTGTGCTCCTTCAAGTGTTTTGACCATAAGAATATGACGCACGTCTGTTCTGTGTGACCGAAGAAGTGTTTTCTTCACTGTATAACTGTGTGTTGCTCATACAGCTGAAGTTTCTCTTACTGCCCTCTGGAGTAAACAGGTGGTACTACAAGCATGCGATTAAATGTGTTCATTTTTGTTAAATCGACAGCCCTACTTAATATATTTTGTTAGTTATATTGTGCTTACATGTCATCAAAACTCGAATAAAACCAAAAATGTATTAGCCAATGACGCTTCTAGGGTCTACTTAGATGTACTAAAACTGCAAAATGCTGCATTTTATATACTATTATTACATGCGGATTAATGCTGACAGCACAAAATTTACAGATAAAACTAAAATTGCCAATCAGATTTAAGTAATTACAATGATACATATTTTGTGTGGCCAAATGAGAAATGGGGGGTTCGGTTTGCTGGGGTTGCAGCCTTCTTATTTGTCCTTTGCTGATCACATGCCTGTGTGTTGAAACTTGACGCATCCTGAAAACTGCACTTTCCCCATCTGTCGCTCACTTCGACGTTGTGTCGAAGAAGCGACACTAGGGGTCTCTCTTGAGCGCAGAATATGCCTCTAATGCATGAAAAAAGTCCAATGAGAAGTTGGCAGACGGTATTTGCATACCCCGCCCCCGGACATACGGGTATAAAGGCGAGGAAATACTACAGTTCATTCCAAAATTTTCTTCAGAGCCGTGGGAGTGTCAGCAGTCAGCTGCGAGTTACACACCTGTTCCTGTCCCTCTGACGCTTTGCTTGCTGTTGGATCTACAGTGCACATCAGCGGCTTTTCTCCTTCTCTGCACGGCAGTGCAGTTTGCCCCTGGGCGCTTCGACAGTGAAAATTTAAAAGAGTTTTAATTCTTAAAAGAGTGATTTTCTCTGTAAAAGAGTATTTTCCTCTAAAAGAGCATTACACAGCGCCGTTGAACGTCCTTTTCAGGATGCGTCTTTATAAAGATGCCATTCCGCCCCTGTGTAGTTCCTGGATGCGGTAGATTGCTCCCCGCTTCAGACAGCCACAGGCGTTGTCTCGTGTGTCTGGGTTGCGATCACTAGTGATGTATGTCTCGAGACCGGTCTTGGTCTCGAGACCGGTCTCGAGACCACTTTTACTTGGTCTCGGTCTTGTCACGGCCTTGATGGTCTTTGGTCTTGGTCTTGTCTTGGTCTCGGACCTCTCGGTCTTGTCTAGGTCTCGCTGTCTCAGACCGACATAGTGGTCGGGGGATTTAGCAATACAATACTACAATATCCACGACGACACAACGTTCGATAATGCAACAGTATTATTATTTCACGCCCTTCAAATGCAACCAATCACATGTATTTTTTTGTGACACAGCCGTTGGCGCTCATCCATTCATATAACATTATACCTCAGTGAGTGAGTGTAGCGTAGAGCGTAAAGAGCACAGTCAGTCAGTAGCATGTCAGCGAATTCCTTGGTCATAAAATTTGCTTTCGTAGAACACAATGAGTTCTTCTGCACATCGTCAAATAAAAAGAAGCATTCGGCGAAATGTAGATTCTGCAAAGTCTGCTTGAAAGAGACAGCCGGGACCACCTCAACGTTCACCAGACACCTTTACGCTAAACACAGGGAAAGCTATCTACGCATTTTTGAGGTAAAACCTTTCCAACCTCCCATGACCAAACAGATCATGTATCTGCTGAATTATTGTTGTTTATCATGTGTTCTTCTCACACGTACGGTATAAGTTATTTAGTAAGTTATTTACATGCTAAGTAACGAGATTTTGGGTAACTGCACAACTGACAGATGACTTTGAGCGCACCACCAACTGTGTGTGTGTGTGTGTGTGTGTGTGTGTGTGTGTATGTGTGCGTGTAACCATAGCGACAAAACGACCAACTTTCGGATCCTGCACTTAAGCCTATAAATTATGAATTACTTTATATGTAATTGCTAAAAACAAATGAAGATTTCTAGAAGAATATTTCAGCTCTGTAGATCTATACAATGCAAGTGAATAGAGAACAGTCCTTCAAGCTCCAAAAATCAAATAAAGGCAGCATAAAAGTTTATTTTCCCTCCGGTCTCGACTTGGTCTCGGTCTCGACTTGGTCTGTCTTTGTCTTGGTCTTGGTCTCGATACCCTCTGGTCTTGGTAGTGTCTTGGTCTCGGTTTAGGCGGTCTCGACTACAAGTCTAGCGATCACACCGAGGCAGCGTTTGTGGATGACTCATGCTCTCACTGTGAGAGCATGACCATGTCAACGCTGTGGGCGCGGCTCGCTTTCAACAGAAAGCACGACACTCCAGCCGCCCCCCGCATTGCTCCTTCCCACGGGATTGAGGGTGATGCCCCTGTCTCCCAGTTTGGCCTTTTTGGCAACACCGTCGAGGACTTTACCCAGCAGTTCTCCACAGTGAAGAAACAGACAGAGGCGATCTCTCACATCCTGCCCCGCCACAAGCCTGCCGCCATGGGCCATGCCCCGTCTGCTCGCCGAGGGCGTCCCCCTGCGAAGAAACACCAGGCTGCTCCGCCTCAACCTGGGCCCAGCTCTCAGCCCATGCGTCGAGCGCCCCGCAGGAAGCAGACGCCCCCCTTCGCAAGGACCCCCTCGAGGACCCGGAAGGCTCCCAGGCGTTCCTGAGACGGACGACCCAGGGACCAAGACGCTAGCTACGGAGCTGGTAAGCAGACCACTCTGTTCCTCGGTGGAGGGCCGGGAAGTGAATCCTTTGTTGAATTTATTTCCTAGTCGGGGCTGCGGTTCCCACATTCTCAATAACAGAGCTATTTCCTTTGTCTCTGGGTCACCTGGCCCGCAAATACTGTTCTCACGGCACTCTGCTGCCACACCTCAACAGTCCCGGCAAGCTGGACACGGGCCCTCCGCCCTCAGCCCCACGACTGTTCCACTGGTCCTCGCCGGTCAGAATGGGCACCAATCAGACTCTGTGCTACAAGACTGTTTTGATCACACGGACTGGGAGATGTTCTGGTCCGCTTCTGATGACGACATCGAGGTTTATGCTGATAGCGTAACGTTTTTCATCAGAAACTGCGTAGAGGACGTTGTGCCAACCAAAACAATACGGATCTACCCCAACCAGAAACCATGGGTTAACAGCGAGGTTCGTACGGCACTCAGTGCACGGACCTCCGCATTTAATTCCGGGAATGCGGAGGAGCGTAAACAAGCCAGTTATGCCCTCCGTAACACTATCAGAGCAGCCAAACACCAGTACAGGCACAAAATTGAAGGACAGTTCAACACCACCGACTCTAGAAGCATGTGGCAGGGAATTAACATCATCACGGACTATAAACGGAGTAAAAACTCCGCCATGAACACCGCTGCCTCTCTCCCGGATGAGCTTAATTCATTTTATGCTCGTTTCGAGGACAACAACACCGCCCTCGTGGAGAGAGCACTCGCGGCTGACGCTACAGAGGTTGGTTCACTCTCCGTCTCTGTTGCGGATGTAACCCGATCCTTCCAACGGGTGAACATCCGTAAAGCCGCGGGTCCAGACGGCATTCCGGGCTGCATCATCAGAACGTGCGCGAACCAACTGGCTGGTGTTTTTACGGACATTTTCAACATGTCTCTCTCCCTGTCTGTAGTCCCCACAGGCTTTAAAACATCAACCATTGTGCATGTACCGAAGCAAGCTATAATCACTTGCCTAAATGACTGGCGTCCTGTTGCTCTGACCCCCATCATCAGCAAATATTTTGAGAGGTTAATCAGAGATTACATCTGCTCTGTTCTGCCCCCCTCTTTGGACCCATTGCAGTTTGCAACGCAACAACCGCTCCACTGATGATGCCATTGCATCTACACTACACACTGCTCTCTCCCACCTGGAAAAAAGGAACACATATGTGAGAATGTTGTTTGTAGACTACAGCTCAGCATTCAACTCTATAGTGCCTTCCAAGCTTGATGAGAAACTCTGGGCTCTGGGCTTAAACAGCTCGCTGTAAAGCTGGATCCTGGACTTCCTGTCAGGCAGACGTCAGGTGGTTAGAATGGGCAGCAACATCTCCTCATCACTGACCCTTAACACTGGAGCCCCGCAGGGCTGTGTTCTCAGCCCACTCCTGTATTCCCTGTACACACATGACTGTGTGGCAACACATAGCTCCAATGCCATCATTAAGTTTGCTGACGATACGACGGTGGTAGGTCTGATCACTGACAATGATGAAAGAGCCTGGGCCCCTGGGCTAAATAGGGTTACGCACCTCAGGCTTCGTTCCCTTTCTATGTGGTTCAGACCCCGGTGTTCTGCCTTGGGTCCCATTCTAGGTGCGTCTTGTTGTCGCAGACTGCTAACGACAGACGCCGCCCTGACGGGCGGGATAGCGGCCTTAAGTGGTCATCCAGCTTAAGGGGATAGGAGGGTCGTCAGCTCGGTTTTCACAGTCACTGTCTCAGGTTGATGGCTGTATTTCTGGCCCTGAAATACCTCCTCCTGAGGCTGCCATGTCTTGGTGCGGGTGGACAATACAGCGGTAGCCTCTTACATAAATCTTCAAGGAGACCCAAGTTCTTGTCAGCTGTATTTCTTACACGTTGGGTTCTCCTTAGGGCCCAGGGTAAGCTCCTGTCACTCAGGTCAGTTATATCCCTGGATGCCCGTATACGGGAGCAGATTTCAGGTCCAGACAGAAAATACCAACGGGGGAGTTAAGAACTCCACCCTAAGGTAGTAGTTGCCCAGAGTTCGCCAGCAAGGGTTTTTGCCTCTGTCTTGCCTCCTATTAATGGTGCTGCGCTGGCCGAACAGGATATGTTTCTCAGAGTTAATTCCTCTCCTCGACGGCTCGCCTTGGGCGATTCCGAACAGGGAGGACCTTCTCATCCTTGGCCCGAATTGTGAAACCTTTCATGTCTGGCCCCTAAGGGTACCGAATGAGGTTCACAGGGTTTTCTCTTGAGGTTATCGAGACCATTTCAAGTGCTAGGGCTCCCTCAACTTGGAACTGATCTGGGTAGATTTTACAGGGCAGAAGAGGACCTCTTCGCCTCTGTTGATAGTGCAATGTCTCCTCTACTTCTCCTCGAGTCGCCCAGCCCCCCCCCTCCCCCTCGGGAGGGGCTGAACGTAGTAACGCAAAGGCGCCTGCATGCGTTTCCTTCTACTAAAGTTCTTATTACAGAACCAGCTAACTGCCAGTTTGATTCAGTTCTGGATTTTCTGTAGAAAGAACTGTCAGCAGGCACTTTCCTCGCCACTGCCAGGTTCTATGTGGCCACTGCGGTTTGCCACGGCTTGGTGGGCGGGGTGCCCTCAAAGAGGCATCCCCATTATTGCCCGGGCCTACGAGGCGCGCGGTCAAGCTTCGCCAGTATGTTTCAGGGCGCACTCTACCAGAGGGCTCTCCTCCTCTAAAACCTTGGCTAGAGGTCTCCCTCTGCAGCAAGTTTGTGATGCGGCAGGTTGTCCTCTCCGCACACATTCATTAGATTTTTATAGTTTGGATGTTTTGCCACTCCGGGCTCTTATGCCCTTGAGTCGACATCTCAAGCTCATGTCTGGACAAGTTTGTGATGCGGCAGGCTGGTCCTCTCCGCTCACATTCATCAGTTTTTATGACAAGTTTGTGTTGCGATAGGGTTCTCTTCGCACACATTCATCGAACTTTATGGGTTAGATGCTTTGCTACTACGGGCTCTCATGCCCTTGAGTCGACATCTCAGCTCATGCCTGAACAAGTTTGTGAAGCGGCAGGCTGGTCCTCTCCGCACACATTCATCAAAATTGAATGGTGTAGATGTTTATGCTACTCCGGGCTCTTATGCCCTTGAGTCGACATCTCAAGCTCATGTCTGAGACCATTCAGCTTCAGGAGAAATAACTATTGACTAATGAACAGTCGATTAATTACAATGACAATAATATCATAACAATTAGCCATTACAATATTCAGGTTGTGGCCCTTTCTTCTTCCTTACTTCTAATGTTATTATTACTATGGAAATGCAATACGCATTCTCGTGGATTTCACTATCCAACCCGTCGCGCTGGTTGACCAAGACCATCCGACTCATCTATATGATTCGATGGACTCAGATTTCGTCTCAGTGGTATTCGCTCCACTTCAATGTGCGGCGGAAATGCCAGCACCTTACATATAGAGGTTTCAACCCTGCTACTCTTGGATGCGATAGAGCCAGTCCCTCCAGCCGAGATGCCTCTACAGCCCTTACTTCATAATACCCACGTTGGGTTGCTGCCAATCTTGGACCTGCGAGTTTTCAACCAGACCTTACACAAACTCACGTTCAAAATGCTCACGCAGAAACAAATTATAGCCTGCGTTTGCATTAGATTGGTTCGCAGCAGTAGACCTGAAGGATGCGTACTTCCACATCTCCATTCTGCCTCGACATCCACCCTTCCTCTAGGGCTTCAGGTCAACTGGGAAAAGAGCAAGCTCTCTCTGGTTCAGAGCATCTCTTTTCTCTGCATGGAGTTAGACTCAGTCTCAATGTCAGTGTGCCTCACAAGTGAGCAGTCGGTGCTCAGGTGCCTCGCTATCTTCGAGCCCGGCACAGCGGTTCCTCTCAAATAGTTCCAGAGGCTCCTGGGGCATATGACATCCTCGGCCGTGGTTGCGCCGCTCGGGTTGATGCATATGAGACCACTTCAGCACTGGCTTCAAACTCGAGTCCCGAGATGGGCATGGCGCCGCGGCACATACCGTGTGTTAATCACCCCTTCCTGCCGTCAGACTTTCAACCCTTGGACAGACCTCTATTTTTTACGGACAGGAGTCCCTTTGTGCTGTGGTCACCACAGACCCCTCTCAACTGGGTTGGGGCACCGTGTGCAAAGGTCACGCAGCAGCTGGTTCCTGGTCGGGGCCCCGTCTGCGTTGGCACATCAACTGCCTAGAGTTGCTGGCTGTATTCCTTGCCCTGCGGAGGTTTCTCCCACTGGTTCGGGGCAATCTCGTCTTGATCCGTTCAGACAGCACCACGACGGTAGCGTACATAAATCGCCAAGGCGGCATGCACACTCGTCATATGTAACAACTCGCCTACCATCTCCTCCTTTGGAGTAAGCCGCGACTCAGGTCGCTGCACGGCACTCAAATACCGGGCGACCACAACATGACGGCAGACACGTTGTCACACAGGTTACGCCCAGCGGAGAGTGAAGGCTCCACCCCCAGGCGGACCAGCTGATCTGGGACTGGTTCGGCATGACACAGATAGATTTCTTTTCCTCCCAGGACAACTCCCACTGCCCGCTCTGGTGCTCCCTAACGGAGGCCCCTCTTGGCACAGACGCGCTGGCACACATCTGGCCCTGGGGGCTGCGCAAGTACGCATTCCCCCCAGTGAGACTTCTTGCACTGGTGCTGTGCAAGGTCAGTGAGGATGAGGAATAGGTCACCTTAGTGGCTCCTTACTGGCCCACTCGGACTTGGTTCTTGGATCTCATGCTCCTCGCGACAACACATATTAATTCTGAAACTTGGGAAATAAAGCCCAAAGTGTCTTCTTTCAAAATATACTACAACTGTGTACATACTCCAAAGGGTCCCGTAATTACAACCATTTAAGTTCAGGTATGTAATTTTCATGGTTTTGCTCAAAAAGGGGGTGGGTATCAACAGAGATCAGATATTAATGTTGAACACTTAGACCTTTGAAAAGATGTATGATTTGTTAACATTACCTTTTGCAATATAATAACACCATTTCTGCTTCTAGAACATCTTACTATTCGATCACTATAAACTCTGGAAATACCAATTCTAAGCTCCTGTTTTCTACGGTAAACCAGATCCTGAAACCACCTGAAAATGTATTCTCTGACCCCTCAACGGATCTCTGCAACAGGTTTTTAAACTTTTTTCTTGCAAAAATTCAAGGAATACATCACCATCTGCTTAATATTCCTAGCACTCCAGCTCATAACCTGACCTACATAACTGCACTGCAGGGCTCTGCTTCAATCATCTCCCTCTCAAACTTCACCTTGGCCTCAGAGATCCAGATAAATGAACTTGTCAGCAAATCGAAAACATCTACTTCACAATTAGACCCTATCCCTACCAGTCTTCTTAAAGCGTGCCTGCCTTACATCGCACCATTACTCACTACATTAGTTAATTCCTCCCTCTCCACAGGCATTGTACCGTCCACCCTTAAGATTGCTGCTGTCACTCCGGTCCTCAAAAAGCCCAATGCGGATCCCGATGACTTGAACAACTACCGTCCCATCTCCAATCTTCCTTTTGTCTCCAAAACACTGGAGCGGGTCGTGGCACATCAATTACATCACCATCTCATCCACAATGATCTGTATGAACATTTGCAGTCTGGCTTCGAAACAGCATTGGTTAAAATCACCAATGATCTACTCTGTGCTGCTGACTCTGGTCTATTGTCCATCCTGATCCTACTTGACTTGAGCGCTGCTTTTGACACCATTTCACATCCTCTCCTTATTGAACGTCTGGCCAGCATTGGTATCATGGGGGATGCACTCTCCTGGTTCTGCTCATACCTCACGGATCGTCAGCAGTTCGTACAACTGAAACATTTCAAATTGGCCTGTGCACATGTGCCTCAGGGTGTCCCTCAGGGGTCAGTGTTGGGTCCACTCCTCTTCATTATATATCTGCTTCCCCTGGGCATGATCATGAGACACCACAAAATTCAATTCCACTGCTATGCTGACGACACCCAGCTTTATATTTCAACTAAACCTTCTTCTCCAATTCCATCAACCTCACTCAGTAATTGTCTTCAAGACATTCAAATTTGGATGAACAAAAACTTTTTAAAACTTAATGCCAATAAGACCGAAGTCCTGCTTATCGGCTCCAAATCTACTCTCTCAAAACAGCAAAATCTCAATTTAACCATAGATGAGACCATGGTCCCTTTGTCAACTCAAGTCAAAAGCCTTGGTGTCATTCTGGACAGTTCCCTTTCATTTAAATTTCAGATTCAATCACTTACCCGGGCTTCATTCTTTCATCTCCGTAATATTTCGAGGCTTAGACCCTCATTGACACAAGCCAGCACTGAAACTTTAATTCATGCACTTGTCACGTCTCGTCTGGATTATTGCAATTCCCTTCCCATCGGTCTTCCTTCTAAGCTGTTAAATAGACTTCAACTTATTCAGAATTCTGCCGCTCGAATCCTCACTGGTTCCAGACCATCTGATCATATCACACCTATCCTTATCACTCTACACCGGCTCCCTGTGCACTACCTTATTGACTTTAAGATCCTCGTTACCACCTACAAAGCACTCCATAATCTTGCACCCAGTTATATTTATGACCTCCTATCAGGATATGTTCCTATACGCTCCCTTCGCTCTTCCTCAACTGGCCTACTTGTCACCCCCAAATTTCGTCTCTCCACCATGGGGGCTAGGGCCTTCAGTTGCGCTGCTCCAAGACTCTGGAATGCCCTCCCCTCCTACATTCGACAGGCAGACACAGTCAATTCATTTAAAAAATTGTTAAAGACCTATCTCTTTAAGAAAGCTTTTAATCTTTAAAATGTTTTTATACATTGCCATAGTTATCCTTCTGACACTCTTTATAGTGCTTTCTTCAGGCGTTCTTAGCACTTTGCTGATTTGTCATATTTGTAACATGTATTAGCCTCATATGAATTTAAATGTATTTGAATGTATTTCCTTTTTTAAGTCCTCCGAAACATGTAAGATGTCCTTGGGTATTTAGAAAGGCGTCGGCCAAATAAAATGTATTATTATTATTATTATTAATTATATATATACATGTATATACAGTAAATTATATATTAAATGTAAACAGAGTTACATCACTCCCGAGTGCGACCGATTGCATATCAACTGATTAATAATATACTAATACTTTTAGTAAAAGTACTAAAAAAGAATTCAGCTCACAATCTTTTGGAATGTTCGATTAGATAGATTTAAATTGTATGTTAAATATCAAAGCATAGTTGAAAGATATGTGTTGCGTAGAAACCCAAAGGGGGTGGCCAATAGAGATAGATGGGATGGGTTGAGGGAAGCTGAATATTGGGATGTGGAATTGGAGACATGTGGGATTGGAGTTGTTGTGTGAGAGATAGAATGATGGTCAAAGATAAGGGGAGAAAAAAGAAGGGGGGAAGAAAAAAGGGGAAAAAAGTTCAAATAAAACTAAATAAAAAGTACATTTGAATGACACTAAGTGACAGTATTATTAAAACTAATGGCGGTTTGCATGAGGCTGATGCAGTGCAGTTGTTTGTACACATGTAAACGTTCTTATTCAAATAAACATATACAAGAACACACACATACCTGTAATAGTGCAGACATGCACACAAACATATTAAGTTGGCTTTGCTGTTATGATTTTAATTGTCCTTGATGCCCTTTTATTTAAATTATTTAATGATAGTTTTAAATTTAGTTTTATTAACTGCAATTACTATTGTATTTTGGTGGAATTATGGCACATTTGTGTAAATTAAATTCTCTTAGGGAGAGATGAAAACGAAGATATTGCTGGCATGAAAGAAAGCTTGTCTCTAGTGTGATGTAATGCTTCACAACAAATCATATTCAATATTTTACAAGATAAACTCACCAGTTCTCGGAAGTGGACTCATGATATGTTTTCCAATCAGCACATTAGCTTGGTTATTTTTTTCTTTGCTCTTGTTGTTGAAGGTGATGTATCTCCCATCATATTTTTGGTAAACAAGTTTGTTCAAGGATTCAGTTTCACTGATGAATTCTTTAATTGTCATGTTTTCTTCTTCCAGTTCATCTGCTCTGGTGAAGAGAATCCAGGTGTTCTTTATGCGGTTTTGTCCCAACAGCTCCTCAATCTTCTTCACGGTTTCTCTCTCTTCTTTAGTGAATCTGTCAGCTCTGATGACCAGCAGAAACACACACGGGCCTGATTCACATTTCTGGAAAAAAGGTTCATATTTCAGCCAAATATCTTCCTCTTTCATCTCTGTGTCAAAGAATCCTGGTGTGTCATAAACAGTGACGGATATTCCACAGACAGTTCCGGATTCTTCAGCAACATCTTGTGTGACAGATTTTGAGCTTTTCTTTGATATGAAAGCTGGTCGTCCCAGGATTGTGTTTCCTGAAGCACTTTTCCCAGATCCTGTTTTTCCCAGTAAGACCACATTTAATGCTTGCTTTGGTTCCTCAATAATTTCTCCCATTTTCAAGGTAAAACCTAAACACACACACAACACAACACACACACATACACACATACACATACACACACACAGGATAAAAAAAAACAGTATAGATGAAGTTATTGTTCACAAATAAACACATTGCTCTGGTACTCTTGGGTTCTCCTGATTTTTCTGTTTGCTTCGCTAAAGTTGAGATGAAAATGCCAAATATTGTTTGTGAAAACACTACAATTCCTACAGATTATAGTAAATATACAGATTATAGATGATTTGTGTCATGCCTAGCAATGCCCTTCAGTTGTGACTATATTTACATGATTGAAATTCTTATATATTAGTTAAATATGAACATTTTACAAATGCAGAAATCAAGTACACATACAGTATAAACAGTAAATTACAAATGTCTTTTGTGATATATTTCCAACATAAATGATCTTTTCTGACTTCTTTATTCACAAGCGTCGAATCTGCTTCAGAATAAAGTGTGTTTAGAATAAAGTTTGGAACAAAATCTGTAGATATTTCTCACTTCACACTCATAGTTTTGAATTAGTACATTAGTACATCCAGACAGGTGGTTGTAATGACGATTAAAAACACACACAATTTTGTAGAAATGACTGACTTGGGTTCTGAGGTCTGTCGTTTGTCAGACACAAAATCTGCAAAAATCTAATAAATTAATTTCAAATCTAAATAACATGAGTAAAAAGTACAGTTTTTTTTCTTTGGAAATTTAATTAAAGTGATGGTTTCCTAAAAAAATTAAATGTACTCATTATGTTTTAGCCCCTGTGTTGTTCTAAACCCACATGACTTTATTTTCCAGTTCAGACACATATCGAGGGGAGCTCATACCAGAGCGGGCAGTGGGAGGACTCCTGGGAGGCGAACAGGTCTACCTGTGTCTGGCCGAATCAACTCTAAATCAGCTGGACCACCTGAGGGTGAATTCTCCACTCTCCCCTGAGAGTCACCTGCCGCGAAATAACATCTTCTGTGATGTTGAGGTAGCCCGAGATATGAGTAGTGTGCAACGACCTTGAGTCGCTGATGACTCTAGAGGAGGAGGCGACGGTCGAGTTGCGACATGAGATGGGAGTGTAAAACCACCATGGCGGTTTATATAGGCTACCGTTGAGGTGTTGTCCATCAGGACCAACACATGCTTGCATTGAATCAATGGCAATAGCCTGCGCAGGGCAAGCTGGACTACCAGCAACTCGAGACAGTTGATGTGCCAACGCAGGTGAGGTCCTGTCCAGGAGCCAGCAGCTGCGTGCCCGTTGCACACGGCGTTTGTCAACCTGGTGTATCGCGGCATAACCATCGGCCGTCCCCCCATCGAGGGTAGTGAGAGCGGACGCACCAAAGGATCGCGTTCGGGCACAAAAAGGTGCCCTCCACCCCAGCTCGTCGTGCAATTCTTGGAAGAATGGGTCTGGAGGGATGTGGCTTCGAGCAGTGTCAAGTCATAACTGTTGAGGGGCAGGTGGACTGTTCCACACCCGAAGGAGGCAGACCGGTCGAGTCCTCGGTGTCTGACATCACCAAGGTGCTTTCCGAGAACGACATCTCATCCGGCTCACGAGCTCTGGAAGAGACATTAGGCTGGCGGTGAGGCAAGCCTGTCTCATCCCAGTGCTGGACGGAAGCAAATGAGCGTGGGGGAGTGCGCGGCCCCCGAATTGCCTCCAGCATAAGGAGGAGTCATGAGGGGAGCAGTCAAAGTGGTTTTCCCTCGAAAGAACGAAGTCTTTAAAAGATGTTCAATGTCACTGTGCTTGCTCTAATAGAGGAAACACACTCTCTTCACACTCTTAGATGAAAGCTCTTTTAAAGCGCTGTCAAAGCGCCCAGGGGTGTAATGTGCAGCGGAGTGCAAAGTAGAGAGAGAACCGCTGGAATGCGCCATATATCCAAAAGCAATGCTAGAGAGGTGAATGGAATGGCAGTGGTATTCAGCTTGCTGTTCGTACAACCGCTCGGCTCCAAAGAAAAAGTCTGAATGAATCTACATACTGAGCTCCCTTTTATACCCGCATGTCAGGGGTAGTGGCATGCAAATTAAACTCACCAATTTCTCATTAACCTTTTCTCAAAGATCTGGATTATAGCTAACAAATGTATGGATTAGTTTTATTATTGTTTTATGGTGCTTTTTCTGTTTTATTGTATTTTTTGCATATTCTGAAAACTCATTTTGTGTCCCATTGAAAACAAAAATCCAATTAAATGCTTTATATTGCGATTATAAACTATTAAGTTTTTATGTATTTTAAAGTTGAATCTTGGTTAAAGTGATATAATCCTTTAAAACGTTGTACAGGGCAGCAGAACTGAATGAAACCGTTAAAATGTCATATTATAATGTCAACTGCATTAAAGAAATGTGATGGCATTTAACAGATAATAAATGCATTTAAGTTAACTAATTAATTCTATGAATTCAAAATTAATTGATTCAAACAGTACACAAACATTTGTATGTTTCTATAGGCATTAATATGGAAAATGATGACGTTTACATGCTGTCAATATCGCATGTTTCATTGTCTATGCAACCTAACGTAAGAGAATATACATTTACTAGAAGCAATCTTTACTTAAGAATACTGTACATCTGCTTTCTCATGAGATCACATTGGGCATTATTTTATATATATAACATTATTACATTCTATAAAGCCGTACATATCATACCGATGTCTCAGAGATCAAAGTGTGTTGGATTTTAAAGTGTTTTAGATGATTTCTCCTCATCAAGTGAGCACATAAAACAATAAGCACTCTATATATTGCAATAAGCACCGATGCATTTATCAGCTTGAGAGAGAATCTGCACTGCATTTACACATAATTGTACTATATTAAATTGTGTATATAATGCTAAGGGTCCTGATATTTAATAGTCATCCTGATAATGCCAAATGTAATATCAGATTTCACCAGTATTTTTATACCATGATAAACATTCATTTTACTGGATAACCATACACATAGTTTTTAAAAGAATAGTTTAGAAACATGCAATCATCGAGAATACTATTTTAAAACCTTCAATATTAATTTAAATGACTTAA
This sequence comes from Xyrauchen texanus, assembly GCF_025860055.1. Lineage (NCBI taxonomy): Eukaryota > Metazoa > Chordata > Actinopteri > Cypriniformes > Catostomidae > Xyrauchen > Xyrauchen texanus. The sequence continues at coordinate 49,466,611 of NC_068283.1, forward strand.
AATGCATGTAATAAGTGACGTGTACACGCATATGTTTCTAACATAATAATAAATAATGTATTTTTCAGATGAACAGAATTCATATTTCTATTCTGGTGTCACCATTGTCCTCTGTTGGACTTGCTTTTAGTCCCACTACATGTCCTGATGGATCATGTTACTCTTTTATATCAGTTGTTCTCAATCTTTTGACTTTTTTGGCCCCCCACTGTCCAAGACAATATTTGAAGGCCCGCTCACCCGAAACTACACATGTATGATTAAAATAATTAATCGAGGATCATTTTTTATTCTAAAAGTTTCAGAAAGAGTCTGTTTATGATTTGAACACATCTTAAAGTGTTTAATTTTAATTAAGTAGAATTATTTAATATTTTTTAGTTTAAATTCATTTTAAGTCATCTTGAGGCCCCCTGGTTGAGAGCTGCTTTAGTGAACAAGAACGCTGGCTCTTGGACGGTCGAGGCTACTGGCGCTGGCTCTTGGACGGTCGGGGCTACTGGCGCTGGCTCTTGGACGGTTGAGGCTACTGGCGCTGGCTCTTGGACGGTCGGGGCTACTGGCGCTGGCTCAGGGACTGTCGAGGCTACAGGCGCTGGCTCAGGGACGGTCGAGGCTACAGGCGCTGGCTCAGGGACGGTCGAGGCTACAGGCGCTGGCTCTGGGACGGTCGAGGCTACAGGCGCTGGCTCTTGGACGGTCGAGGCTGGCAACGCTGGAATGCTGTGCGTGGTTGGCGTGGCGTCAGGCTCGCTGACCGTGGCTGATGTGGGCACAGGCTCGCTGACCATGGCTGACAAGGGCTCAGGCTCGCTGACCATGGCTGACGAGGGCTCAGGCTCGCAGACCGGGGCAGGCGTGGGCTCTGGCTCGCAGACCGGGGAAGGCGTGGGCGCTGGTTCGTAGACCGTGGCAGACGTTGGCTGGGAGGCGGAAGCCCTCCTTCTCTTCCTCCTCCGGGTGGACGAATTTGGTCGTGCTGGCTCGTTGACGGCGACAGGCGTGGGGGTTTGCTCACTGACCAGAGGGGCTGGCGTGACAGGGAGAGCTAGGGACGACTGGAGAGTCACCGCCGTGGGTGGAGAGGTAGGGTCCTCCTCAACGATGCCCACGGTGAACGGCGAGCCACAGACCAGCAACGTTGCCTGCAGGAAGTCGCGGAGAGTCCAGCCGCGCGTCGCCTGTGGCAACCGCTCCTTCAGTGAAGCGTTCAAATTGCCCCTGAAGAAGACCACCAAGGCTGAGTCCGGGAAGTCTGAGACGTGCGCCAGCTCGAGGAAGTCGTGAATGTGGTCTTCCACAGGTCGGTCCTCTTGTTTCAAACAGAGCAGTTTATAGTTGGCCCGTTGAACCGCTGGATCCATTGTTTGGTCGGTCGTTCTGTTATGGATATGGGAAGCAGGAGAAGGCAGACGGGTGGTTTGGATCCACATGCGGTTTATTAACAAAAATAACAAGTAAGCAAACACAAAGAAAAGTCCACGATGGGAAAAATTAACTCAAACACAAAAGAACACAAAAGAACACAAAGCTGGTACAAAATCCACGAAGGGCTGGAAACATGGGCAAAGGCATGACATGAAACGATACAATCAACAACAACGGAATGGAGACACAAACAGGGTTTAAATACACAAGGACACAATAAAGACTAAACGAGACACAGGTGAGAACAATGATGAGTGCAGGCAGTGAGGGAGGCCGGGAATTGTGGGAATTGTAGTTTTCTACAAGGACAGTGAGACTCGGGGCAGACAACAAGGAAAACATGACATGGAATGTGATCAGTGAAGGGTGAAACGGAAAACACGGGGCAGACAACAAGGAATCGTGACACTTAAAGTAATAATAATAATAATAATACTTAACTTTTCATGATTCAGGCTTTGTTCAAAGTATTGTGCGTAAAGAATTGTGAATTCAGTACTGAAAATGTAACCAAATCTGTATGCTATTTATAATTTCTGTTTTTTAGCATATTTTAATCAAATACAGGAAATATGTTTTTATCTTGATTATTCGAAGAAATAATCTAGTACGCGTCCAACACATCACTGTAAACATCTCTAATTCAGAAGTTATATATGTTTTGTTGTTTTATGCTCTGATTTGATCACAATATTACAAAACGTCTTTGTTTTTGTGTATATGAGTAATGTTTCATTGTACATTGATTGTGTGAATTACGTCTGTGCTTTAGAATCTTATGATGGTTTGTTTATTGACTATTATTAGTATATTGACATTATATTGCTTTATATTTATTTCAATATGTTACAAATACCTTTAATTCAGTCTCAGTGAATTTAAAATCTTCATTTGTGTATTTCCAGTTTAAATGTATTTGACTCGATGATGTTATAAATGTAATTGATACAGATAAATGAGTGAAGATCCACAAGTGTTTTATCATCGTCTGCTCTTCATCGCTGCTTGACTTGGCAAAATTAAGCTGTCACGTTAAAGCTAAAACTTTTTTGTTAGAAAATATCATTTTGGCTCTGAAAGATGAACACAAGTATCAAGATTCATAAATAGAAACAAAAATGTCATCCCAGAGCGCCGCTTACTGAAGAAATGTGGAATTTTGCGCAAAAGCATGGCAGGGCGGGCATGCAGTGACGTCACTATAAATAACTGAGGGAAAACCATTCGTACAGAACTAAACTGAATTTCACTGAATTTCACAGATTTTCCCTCATCTCCATTTGGTTGTCGGCAGAGTGGGTGCACACGCAGCCCCTGTTGCAGTCATATCCCAATCATACATAGTACAACATACACAGTTTGTCACATTTGTTGTGTGTTCTGTGATGTGTTTGTTGTGTGTCACAAGTGTTTTGGTCTAGTCGGCAAAACTGATCGATTGAGTGGCATGTGTTTATGACGTCACTGTTGGCGCTGCGCCGTGCACTACGCTCAAAGTCCGGCAAAATCATTTGTGTTGTTTGCAGGGGGACTGACAAATAAGGAAGAAAGTGTCAGTTATATGTGTTATTGTGTTTTATTATGTTTATATGAGACTATTGTATATAGGTGAAGTTTGATGGAATATTGATGATTTTAATTACCCATGAAATGAGAAGTCCATAGAAGGGGCAGTGTTCGGCCTATTAAAGGGGAGGCCAGACTCAACTGTTGGTTCTTTTTTTTTGTTAACCAAGTCAAGTGCAAGTGTGCAATTGTGGTGCCGTGAGCTTCTACCGAAGGGAGTATATTGAAGATACCCTTTGTATATATTTTTGTATATATATTTTTTTCATCTTTATTTTCCAATTTATTGTTCTTTGACACTTTGTATTTTGGGGTTTTGGAATTAAAACGGTTTATATCTGCGGTGCTGTAAATATATTACACCTTGCACGAGAGTGCTGTTGTGGGTAGAGCCATCATCGCCCCCCTTTTGTCTTCAGAACAGTCTGTGTGTGTGTTGTGCTTCTTGACTGTCATTGACTGTCAGAACTTTCTACTTTCCTCTGTTAGGAGTTAAAATTGTTAGGCAGTGCGCAGAAACCTTTCTCTTTCTCTTTGCTTTAAAGGTCCCCTGACATGCTTCTTTTTGTAGGCTTTGATATAGGCCTTAGTGGTCCCTAGTACTGTATCTGAAATCTCTTTTACAAAATTCAGCCTTGGTACAGAATTATAGCCACTACAAGCCAACCCATAATGAGCTTTCCTTCAGACGGGCCGTTTCGGTGTCTGTAGCTTTAAATGCTAATGAGGAGGAGAAAGGCGGGGCAAGGTGTAGTGTGGGTGTTTACATTGGATATATTGCAATGGCACTTAGACACGCAGTCGTTCAGATGTTGCGAACGCATCTTTTCACACTCATTCACACCATAAGATGATATTAAAGTGTTAATGTCCACATATTGAAAGAAATATCAACAGTAAAATCTTTACCTCTCCTAAAAAAAGAAAGAAAAATTACCTACCTTTCGGAGTTGTTCGCGTCGCTGCCGTAGTGATTTCGTACGTGAAGTGCGAACACCGCAGCGCGTGAGCTGTTATTCCGTGCGTATGAGAACTGTCAGCTGTTTCGCGCGATGGTCGTTTTCCTTCATAGTGGCGTGATTTCTCTTACAAATAGCCTACGTTTATTCAAAGAGCTGCGAACGCTTTTAGAAATCCATGGTAACCGAGAAAGCCCTCCACAACTTCTCTCTACTGTGACCGAAATGAAATTTATCCATTGATCCTTCTGGGGATTGGATGAAGGAAGTAAAAAAAGACTTCTGTGATCATTTGTGCATTCAATTATTGAGCAACTTTTGTGCTTCGATCGGTCACACGCCATAATATCTCTCGAGGATAAACTAAAATCGCGCGCGCGAGCGTTCGTACTTCCTAGCTCGTTTTCTCATTGGTGGGTCAAATTCTCTGGGTGGGCAAAGCAGACGTCATATAGGGGGATGACGTCATATAGGGGGAGATTCAAGATCAGCCCGTTTGAGATCTCATTTTCTCACAGGCAGAGAAAGATAGCCAAAACTCGGTTTACACCGACTGAAATTTCTAGACACGAGGGGACCAAATACAGGCTAGGGGAACTAATATTAATGTTAAAAAACATCAGAAAGTGAAAATTTCATGTCAGGGGACCTTTAAAATAGAAGAAGGAAAAGATGTAATATAAGCAAAGCAAGCAGTGTGTGTTCCCGTGTTTACACTCTATGGCTGAAATGGACACACACCAGTTTTGTCTTGTGTGTTTGGGGGAAGAGCATGCTGCTCTTGCGTTGGGGCGGGTGTGAGCATTGCGATCTGTTTTCAGTCAAAATGCTTCGCACTTGTGTCGTTTACTTCCAAGAGCCAGCGGCCACTCTTTCATCATGGGACTCTCGCATAGATGTGGCTGAGGAGCGAGAGACGGGTCCGTCCCTATCGGTCGCACTCTCCCCAGATCCAGCTGATACTTCCCATAAGCCTGAAGCGTGCTTCGGCGCCTCTTTGGTTCACGAGGGGGACATTGAACCTCTGAACATTCCACACACAATAATAAAGCAGCTGAGGAATGAACAAGAGTCACCAAACGCTCCAAACTAGAAGACAGATTTCTGTCTGGTGGCCACAAAAAAGGAAAAAAAAGGAAGGGAACACTATATCAGTCCCTTCATTTCTTTGATAACCTCCATGACGAGCTCTCGTTCATGGAAGAAACCTTATACTTCCTGTGTCTTCGCGCCCTCGACGTCGACATATTCGACTATTGTGATGTGCTGTCGGTAGAAGAAATACTTGCGGGTTATCTCTCGCCTGGCTAGAAATCACAATGTGTCAGACAGTCCCGTTAGAAACTGGTGAGTCCTCACACATGCACCCCAAACACCCCCAAACACACACACACACACGTATCTCTCTCTCTCTCTCTCTCTCTCTCTCTCTCTCTCTCTGTATATATATATATATATATATATATATATATATATATATATATATATATATTATATATATATATACACACACACAAACATACACACATAAAAAACACATAAAAAAAAAAAAAACTTAATTATAGGTGTATAGATATAGTAGTGTCTACATGTGTTGTGATAAGTTTAAGGACTAGGTTCATTTAATGTCATATAATAGTAATCATTATTATTAATTCAATTTTTTTCTGGTGATGTTGTGGAGAGAGAGAAAAAAAAGCGATGGCGGGCCCAAGCCGGTGGCACCGCCACCCCCGTGCCTTTAGGGTTGCTGTGCACGATGGGCAATAACGTAACCTCGCTTTGACTGTCGAGAAGATGTGTGCTGTAGAGCTCGCATCAGTGTGGGCTCTGCAAAAGTGCGCATCGAGGGCACATATCAACCACAAAGTATGCAAGAATATGTAACGAGGCACACGTGCCAGGTCTTGTGTGTCACACTTGTATAAGGTTCAATATAATTCGATATGGGCCAAATGATCAGAAGATAAGGAGCGGCTACTGGAGAGAGGAAACAACACAGCAGGTAGGTGAAAACCAAGAGCTTTTTTACTGGTTGGAATCTTGTATTCGATTGAAGAAATTCTTAATTGCAATTTGTCTGGAGCATGTAAATCTCAATACTGTAATTTGACAACATACAATGTATGATAATGCTTACAATCAAATCTCTTTTTTGAAATTCCAGGAAGTTGGACTCATCAACTCAAACAAATCAACTCAATTGACAACAGTTGTCATATCCTTTGTATGAAAATGAAATAATAAAATGAAACTTGGAAAACTCAGACTCAGTTTGGTTATGACCCAATAACATTTTTAGAAACAATAAACAATGTTCTCAAAACAACATATTGCAACTTAATAACTCAAATCACTCTTTCAATTTAAAATGTAACAGTCTTTTCAGCCAAATGAATCAAATGTTCAAAATCCACTGAATTGATTCAGTTAGTGTCAGTTCAGAGTCAAATGACTTCGGATCAAAAGAGTTTTTGACTCTTTAGAATCGTTCAGTTCAGAATCGATGTCTCTCCGTTCAAAGCTCGAGGAAAAATATGCAAAAACAAAGTCTCGGTCCAATTTGTCCGAAAGCGAAAAGGTTTCTCATACCAGTTTCGATGAATTCAAGATCAAAGTTCAATCAAATGGTCTCCGTGGGTGGCTCGCCTTTTACATACGCTCATATGCGTTGCACGTATCCAGGATGTTGATCACAATTTCTCGGAAGAAACACACATACAACAAAAAAAACAGCCTTGCAAAAACACAAGGCAGAACAATAATTAATCTTCCATTCAAACACTTTCATCAACAAATATCATGTATACACTTCAAACAACGTATTAACTCAATATCTTGACACTTACACACAACATTGTCACTTTTCATCGACTCGTTTGCATCTTCACATGTGATTAGCTTTAGCCCAACGTGCAAATTAACACTAGCTCACACACTATGCACAAGCGGCCTATATGAACTCTAATGTCACACTACTGATTTGCCGCTGCGTCTGCAACAGTTTCTTGTAAAATGTCAAGTCAATAAACAAAAAAAACAACTCACCAAGGCAAGAATTTCACATCTTATTTTGCAAGAAGATAATTTGCGGTGCTTTTTGGCTCCGTGTATCTACATCGGTTTTTATTCTCGACTCAGGTCAGCTCTTCAAAGTTATCACTTTCACTCAAATGTAATCTTTTGATTGCATTCAAGTTTCTTTTCCTCAATATCTACTTTTTAATGAGGAGTATCTGCTTCGTCTGACTCGCTCGCTCTCTCCCAATGTTCTTACCTCCCTGAAATGACTTTTTGCAGGTTGGGATGCCTGAATATCTCAGCTCTGTTGGTCCTTTCAATGTAAGTAAATGAGAAGTGGTGAGAAACAGATCAATAATTAAGTCATTTTTTACTATAAATCTCTACTTTCACTTTCACAAGCGCTCTTCTCTCTTAAGAGTTCTTTTTCAGTTTTTTTTTTTTTTTTTGTGATTTACTTAAGCATATCACCCCTCCTGAGCAGGGTGGACAATTTATAGTAAAAAATATAAAAATACTATATATACTACATACAATATATACTATTTATCTTTTTCACACCCACACCTATAATATCCCTTCTGAAAGTATGGATTAAACCACTGGAGTGTTATGGGTTACTGTTATGTTGCATTTATGTGATTTTTGGAGCTTCAAAGTTCCAACAGAGAAATTCCCTCCCCCTCCCCTCCCCCCCCACACACACACACACACACACACAAAAAAAATGGCAGGGCCATTCTGTCTGTCAGAGGGAGACACAGAGAGAAAAAACACAGTCACTCTGTCTGTCAGAGAGAGAAAAATTCCAAGAAATCCACATTCAAACCAAAATATCTGACTTTCTGTTGGTCGGAGCTAATGACTGTAAATTAGAAAGTTGTTCGGCTTGACGAGAACAATATACACGCCGAGTTTTGTAACTGTAGATAGAACTAACTAAGTTATAACACACTTCATGTGTCCTTTTTTAGTCCTAAATCAATTTCCTCGCCACGGCCAAACCGTTCGAGATATCAAAAATCCGTCCGGAATGTAGCATCCTCAATGTCTTGACTTCATGCCGACCGAGTTTGGTGGCGATTGGATTCATTCTCTATGCGGAATATATATAACTCCAGAGCACGTGTTTCCAAACAACCCATAATAGCCGACTTCCTGTTGGGCTGGCGTAAAACTTAGAGCACGAAAGTTGTTCGGCCCGATGAGATCTACAAGTGTACCGAGTTTCATATCATTACATGCAAGCATGTTTGATATATGGACAAGTGTTCGAATCCCATTCCAGGGGGCGCTGTCGAGCCCCCCTGCCACGCCCGGGTACCATCTTCAGCCCGGCCCTGATGGCCGTGGGTTCTGACCTGTGTGCAAAGTTTCAAGAGTTTTCGAGCACGTTAAGGGCCCCAAAACCTTAAAAAACAAAAATAAAAGCATTTTCACTCATCAGCAAAATCAGCACCCTCCCCACAGACACAGAGAGACGTAGGGTCAGTGAGAGAGTGAGAGAAAATTCTCCAAAACATCCACATTCAAACCAAAATATCTGACTTTCTGTTGGTCTGAGCTAATGACTGTAAATTAGAAAGTTGTCCGGCTCGATGAGAACAATATAATTACTGAGTTTTGTGACTGTGGGTCAAAGTATAAAACCAACCCCCTCACTTTTGTCAAAAGGTGGCGCTACTGAGCCCCTGCACCACGCCCGTTTCTGAAACTTTGCACATGTGTACTGGCTAATAAATGTGATGTGTCTGTCGAGTTTCATGCAATTTCAAGAATGCTAAGTCTCAAAAGCATCAAAAAAGAATATTCGAGTTTGAAGCGTTGCCGCGGCGACAGTATTGAAGATATCAATAATCCTTTCACACGTCTACATCTGCCGTGTGTTTACATTATACACCTAAAGTTTGAAGTAAATCGTGTAACAATAAGTGGGTGATTTTAAAGCATTTTGAAAGTGACACACTTCCTTCTGCCAGTTGGTGGCGCTATAACTTTGACTCACAATAGTCACATCCATGCGATCGGCCTCTTAGAGCGAACACACCGCTGAAGTTTCATCGAGATCAATTAATGTATGCAGAAGTTATAACACTCTGACTGTTTCTCGTTTCTCGCCATCATTTCGTTTCTTCGCCACGGCCAAACCGTTAGAGATATCAAAAATCTGCCGGCAATTTTTCATGCTCAATGTCTTGACTTCATGCTGACCGAGTTTGGTGGCGATTGGTGGAATTCTCTGGGAGGAGTATTCCAAATTCCATTGCGTATGCTTTTCAAACAACCCTAAATAGACGGTTTCCTGTTGGTCTGGGGTAAAAAGTAAAAGTATGAAGGATATATGAAACGATGAGATCTATATGTGTACCGAGTTTCATATTATTACATGCAAGCGTGTTTAAGTTATAGACCAAGTTTTCGGACCCTGTTCCAGGGGCGCTGTCGAGACCCCTGCCACGCCCGGTACCAGCTTCAGCCCGGCCCTAATGACCGCAGGTTCTGACCCGTGTGCAAAGTTTCAAGAGTTTTTGAGCATGTTAAGAGCCCCAAAAGTGCCCCGTAAGTCGTAAAAATAATAATAATAATAATAATAATAATAATTAAAGCTGCGAGCAGCGATGACGGGCCCAAGCCGGTGGCACCGCCACCCCTGTGCCTTTAGGGTTGCTGTGCACGATGGGCAATAACGTAACCTCGCTTTGACCGTCGAGAAGGTGTGTGCTGTAGAGCTCGCATCAGTGTGGGCTCTGCAAAAGTGCGAATCGAGGGCACATATCAACCACAAAGTATGCGTGAGCACCCTTCCGATACCTAAAATGAAAAATGAGACACCCTACGGTCTCATGGAGTTAATGGACACACGAAATAAGTACACAAGACTGAAAATTCATATGAAGTGTGCCATTTGGGACAGGGTCTATGACCGTGAAGCACAATAGTCACATCTATGAGATAATTCAAATGTAGAATAATTTTTGATGTCATAGGTCAATATCTTTTTCAGCACTTAAACGTGTTAATCCAGAAGGCCAGTATTTATCTGGAGGTCTTTGTACAGGTTTATCAATGTAATTATAATTTACGCTTATGTGTTCCTATGATATGCATTGGAAGTAAATTTTCATGTTTAACATGGGTGTATTGACAATACATAGCATACGATATAATATTTTAAGATTATTTATCATTATGCTAAGTACATCACACAAATGTGACTGTATTCACCTGTAATGTCTCCAATAAGTACAGTATATTGGCCTGTATGGCCATGATATATTGCCTTAGCTAGACTTTAGCTAATCTATTACATTAGCTAGTAGCTCATGAGTCATGAATGTTAGCAAGACACAAGTTAACTATATTTGCTTTTGGCTAATTAGCTGTATAGTCGATGCACTGTACACGCCACGGAGGGAGGGAGGGAGGGCGGGCATCGACAAAATCTCATCTACCGATCCTGAAGTTTTGATTTTTTATTTAATAAATACATTTGTTTGACAGGAAGCTGTAGCAAACAGGAATATATATATTAATTTATTTATTAAAAAATTAAGAAAACACCCCAGAAAAAGGGCACTTTCTCTCAAGGAAGAAAAAATGGCAGGTGCTCAAGCCCCTTTGATGTCTATGTGTGCACGTGCCTGAGGGTGAGTAAATGATGGGAGAAATATATTTTTGGGGTAAACTCATTTTATTTGAAAGACTATCTAGGCACATAATAACACTGCATTGCTGTGACTGTTTATAACTATTTCAAAATGTACAAGCTCACACTTTAAATGGTCAGTGCTTTGATTTTTAAATCATAAAAATAGCAACAGATCAGAGAAAAAAAATGGAGATTGAGTGATTATTTTTACATTTTACATGCCATTCAAAAACGTGGCATTTTACAACGTAAGAGAGAAATTAAAAAAAAACTTTAAATAATACCATTTGTACTTTTCAATTACTTGGAATGTCTATGTTCAGGGCGAAGGCTAAATTGTTACTGTGTCTTTAAGAGGCTTTTATCGCATGATACGATATTCCAGGCACAGTTCAGTTTAATCTTTTGAGAACTGAGAAGTATCATTATTTTCGTTTTGTGCCGTGCTTGCTGCATCTGTATTCATTGTGAGATGATAAAATACAGACTGCGTGAATGGCTGATTTTGTTCACTTGAATTTTGTGACGTATTTCAGAAAGATTAACGCGAAGACAGACAGCGCAGCCGGTTTACTTTCTTTATTTTATAAAAGCACAAGGTTTTGTTGTTATTTTAAGTGTACACAAATAAAAGTACGACTTTCATAGTTTGTGATGATGTATTAAATGTATCAGTATGGGCACAAATAACGCAGTATTTTGTTTAAGTTTTTTCCTCTGTTTCGAGAGAAAAACATAGCAATATGTTGACTGGAAAAATGCCAGAATTCAATATAATTATACCAGATTTCATTCTCAACTGTTTGTTCACTTGAGACATAACAGACTCCCCAATATATCATGTATTTTTACACTTTGTTGTATGAAATTGTCCGTTCAGACGTAAGCAGCAGCGTAAGCGAAGTCTCATCGGCGTCAGCGCTCGCTGTGTCACACAATCTGCTCGCAAACATGTATTTGAGTTGTTTTGACATTTGTTGAGTTGAATAGTGTAAAATCGCTTGAATGTTCAAACAGGCAAACATTGTATACAACCGACAAACCTTCGTGGAAGATGCGAGCAAAAATAATCTCGCCTCGTGGATCGCGTGTTGTCAGACACAACCCTAAATCAACATCATACTCGGAAGTTTTGATACGTTCGGATCGATCAGCCCATCCCTACTTCCTTTAGACATATGTTTCATGTGTTGGTTTTAATAAAGACTCGAGTACTCATAAATCTCACAGAACTGAAATATGCGTCACACTTTACTGCGTTCTCAACAGCATGTACACAAGTCTTCTTCATACGTTAAAACAACGAGAATACAGAAAATAGGCTTATAACTCCACCTAGTGGTTATATTATAGAATTAAAGGAGAAATTACATATGAGACAGCTTTATAACTGAAATGGCTTTAACTGAAATAGACAAGTTTAATATAACTATTCTGATAAGTGTATATTTCCAACATCATGTTTGTGTTATCCGTTTCTGTAAGTTTTTGTGACGTGTTTCAGAAAGATAATTGCTTAGACAGAGTAATAGTTTATTTTCATCTTAACCGGACATCACAGTTGATCACTGCAATAATTCATAATTCAATATATTGATACCCGATTTCTTTATCAACTGTTTGTTCAATTGAGACATAAGGGGGTGATTTCAAAGCATTTTGAAAGTGACACACTTCCTTCTGCCAGTTGGTGGCGCTATAACTTTGACTCACAGTAGTCACATCCATGCGACCGGCCTCTTCCCGCAAACACACTGCTGAAGTTTCATCGAGATCAGTTAATGTATGCAAAAGTTATAACACACTCCCTTATTTTATGTTACTTTTGATGTGCTTTTTGGAGCTTCAAAGTTAATTTGAAATGTGTTCCACATTCAAACCAAAATATCTGACTTCCTGTTGGTCAGAGCTAATGACTGTAAATTAGAAAGTTGTTTGGCTCGATGAGAACAATATAATTCCTGAGTTTTGTGACTCTAGGTCAAAGTATGAAACCAATACCCCACTTTTGTCTGAAGGTGGCGCTACTGAGCCCCTGCACCAGGCATCAAAAAGAAAATTCAAGTTTGAAGAGCTGCCACGACAACACTATTTAAGATATCAATAATCCTTTCACACGTCTACATCTGCCGGGTGTTTACATTATACACATAAAGTTTGAAGTAAATAATGTAACAATAAGTGGGTGTTTTTAAAGCATTTTGAAAGTGACACACTTCCTTCTGCCAGTTGGTGGCGCTATAACTTTGACTCACAATAGTCACATCCATGCGATCGGCCTCTTACAGCGTAACACACCGCTGAAGTTTCATCGAGATCAATTAATGTATGCAGAAGTTATAACACTCTGACTGTTTCTCGTTTCTCGCCATCATTTCGTTTCCTCGCCACGGCCAAACCGTTAGAGATATAAAAAATCTGCCGGCAACTTTTCATGCTCAATGTCTTGACATCATGCTGACCGAGTTTGGTGGCGATTGGTGGAATTCTCTGGGAGGAGTATTCCAAATTCCATTAGCGTGCGTTTTCAAACAACCCTAAATAGACGGTTTCCTGTTGGTCTGGGGTAAAAAGTAAAAGTATGAAGGATATATGAAACGATGAGATGTATATGTGTACCGAGTTTCATATTATTACATGCAAGCGTGTTTGAGTTATAGACCAAGTTTTCGGACCCTGTTCCAGGGGCGCTGTCGAGCCCCCTGCCACGCCGGGTACCAGCTTCAGCCCGGCCCTAATGACCGCAGGTTCTGACCCGTGTGCAAAGTTTCAAGAGTTTTTGAGCATGTTAAGAGCCCCAAAAGTGCCCCGTAAGTCGTAAAAAAAATAATAATAATAATTAAAGCTGCGAGCAGCGATGACGGGCCCAAGCCGGTGGCACCGCCACCCCCGTGCCTTTAGGGTCGCTGGTGGCACCGCCACCCCCATGCCTTTAGGGTCGCTGTGCACGATGGGCAATAACGTAACCTCGCTTTGACCATCGAGAAGACGTGTGCTGTAGAGCTCGCATCAGCGTGTGCTCTGCAAAAGTGCGCATCGAGGGCACATATCGACCACAAAGTATGCGTGAGCACCCTTCCGATACCTAAAATGAAAAATGAGACACCCTACGGTCTCATGGAGTTAATGGACACATGAAATAAGTACACAAGACTGAAAATTCATATGAAGTGTGCCATTTGGGACAGGGTCTATGACCGTGAAGCACAATAGTCACATCTATGAGATAATTCAAATGTAGAATAATTTTTGATGTCATAGGTCAATATCTTTTTCAGCACTTAAACGTGTTAATCCAGAAGGCCAGTATTTATCTGGAGGTCTTTGTACAGGTTTATCAATGTAATTATAATTTACGCTTATGTGTTCCTATGATATGCATTGGAAGTAAATTTTCATGTTTAACATGGGTGTATTGACAATACATAGCATACGATATAATATTTTAAGATTATTTATCATTATGCTAAGTACATCACACAAATGTGACTGTATTCACCTGTAATGTCTCCAATAAGTACAGTATATTGGCCTGTATGGCCATGATATATTGCCTTAGCTAGACTTTAGCTAACCTATTACATTAGCTAGTAGCTCATGAGTCATGAATGTTAGCAAGACACAAGTTAACTATATTTGCTTTTGGCTAATTAGCTGTATAGTCGATGCACTGTACACGACGCGGAGGGAGGGAGGGAGGGAGGGAGGGCGGGCATCGACAAAATCTCATCTACCGACCTGAAGTTTTGATTTTTTATTTAATAAATACATTTGTTTGACAGGAATATATATATTAATTTATTTATTAAAAAAATTAAGAAAACACCCCAGAAAAAAGGGCACTTTCTCTCAAGGAAGAAAAATGGCAGGTGCTCAAGCCCCCTTTGATGTCTATGTGTGCACGTGCCTGAGGGTGAGTAAATGATGGGAGAAATATATTTTTGGGGTAAACTAATTTTATTTGAAAGACTATCTAGGCACATAATAACACTGCATTGCTGTGACTGTTTATAACTATTTCAAAATGTACAAGCTCACACTTTAAATGGTCAGTGCTTTGATTTTTAAATCATTAAAATAGCAACAGATCAGAGAAAAAAAATGGAGATTGAGTGATTATTTTTACATTTTACATGCCATTCAAAAACGTGGCATTTTACAACGTAAGAGAGAAATTAAAAAAAACTTTAAATAATACCATTTGTACTTTTCAATTACTTGGGATGTCTATGCTCAGGGCGAAGGCTAAATTGTTACTGTCTCTTTAAGAGGCTTTTATCGCATGATACGATTTTCAAGGCACAGTTCAGTTTAATCTTTTGAGAACTGAGAAGTATCATTATTTTCGTTTTGTGCCGTGCTTGCTGCATCTGTATTCATTGTGAGATGATAAAATACAGACTGCGTGAATGGCTGATTTTGTTCACTTGAATTTTGTGACGTGTTTCAGAAAGATTAACGCGAAGACAGAGACAGCGCAGCCGGTTTACTTTCTTTATTTTATAAAAGCACAAGGTTTTGTTGTTATTTTAAGTGTACACAAATAAAAGTACGACTTTCATAGTTTGTGATGATGTATTAAATGTATCTGTATGGGCACAAATAACGCAGTATTTTGTTTAAGTTTTTTCCTCTGTTTCGAGAGAAAAACATAGCAATATGTTGACTGGAAAAATCCCAGAATTCAATATAATTATACCAGATTACTTTCTCAACTGTTTGTTCACTTGAGACATAACAGACTCCCCAATATATCATGTATTTTTACACTTTGTTGTATGAAATTGTCCGTTCAGACGCAAGCAGCAGCGAAAGCGAAGTCTCATCGGCGTTCGGCGGCTCGCTGTGTCACACAATCTGCTCGCAAACATGTATTTGAGTTGTTTTGACATTTGTTGAGTTGAATAGTGTAAAATCGCTTGAATGTTCAAACAGGCAAACATTGTATACAACCGACAAACCTTCGTGAAGATGCGAGCAAAAATAATCTCGCCTCGTGGATCGCGTGTTGTCAGAGACAACCCTAAATCAACATCATTCTCGGAAGTTTTGATACGTTCGGATCGATCAGCCCATCCCTACTTCCTTTAGACATATGTTTCATGTGTTGGTTTAAATAAAGACTCGGAGTACTCATAAATCTCACAGAACGAAATATGCGTCACACTTTACTGCGTTCTCAACAGCATGTACACAAGTCTTCTTCATACGTTAAAACAACGAGAATACAGAAAATAGGCTTATAACTCCACCTAGTGGTTATATTATAGAATTAAAGGAGAAATTACATATGAGACAGCTTTATAACTGAAATGGCTTTAACTGAAATAGACAAGTTTAATATAACTATTCTGATAAGTGTATATTTCCAAAATCATGTTTGTGTTATCCGTTTCTGTAAGTTTTTGTGACGTGTTTCAGAAAGATAATTGCTTAGACAGAGTAATAGTTTATTTTCATCTTAACCGGACATCACAGTTGATCACTGCAATAATTCATAATTCAATATATTGATACCCGATTTCTTTATCAACTGTTTGTTCAATTGAGACATAAGGGGTGATTTCAAAGCATTTTGAAAGTGACACACTTCCTTCTGCCAGTTGGTGGCGCTATAACTTTGACTCACAGTAGTCACATCCATGCGACCGGCCTCTTCCCGTGAACACACTGCTGAAGTTTCATCGAGATCAGTTAATGTATGCAGAAGTTATAACACACTCCCTTCTTTTATGCTTCCTTTGTGTGCTTTTGGAGCTTCAAAGTTTATTTGCAATGTGTTCCACATTCAAACCAAAATATATGACTTTCTGTTGGTCTGTTTGTTCACTTGAGACATAAGAGGATGATTTCAAAGCATTTTGAAAGTGACACACTTCCTTCTGCCAGTTGGTGGCGCTATAACTTTGACTCACAGTAGTCACATCCATGCGACCGGCCTCTTCCCGTGAACACACTGCTGAAGTTTCATCGAGATCAGTTAATGTATGCAGAAGTTATAACACACTCCCTTCTTTTATGTTACTTTTGATGTGCTTTTTGGAGCTTCAAAGTTAATTTGAAATGTGTTCCACATTCAAACCAAAATATCTGACTTACTGTTGGTCGGAGCTAATGACTGTAAATTAGAAAGTTGTTCAGCTCGATGAGAACAATATAATTCCTGAGTTTTGTGACTCTAGGTCAAAGTATGAAACCAATACCCCACTTTTGTCTGAAGGTGGCGCTACTGAGCCCCTGCACCAGGCATCAAAAAAGAAAATTCAAGTTTGAAGAGCTGCCACGACAACAGTATTTAAGATATCAATAATCCTTTCACACGTCTACATCTGCCGGGTGTTTACATTATACACATAAAGTTTGAAGTAAATCGTGTAACAATAAGTGGGTGATTTTAAAGCATTTTGAAAGTGACACACTTCCTTCTGCCAGTTCGTGGCGCTATAACTTTGACTCACAATAGTCACATCCATGCGATCGGCCTCTTACAGCGAACACACCGCTGAAGTTTCATCGAGATCAATTAATGTATGCAGAAGTTATAACACTCTGACTGTTTCTCGTTTCTCGCCATCATTTCGTTTCCTCGCCACGGCCAAACCGTTAGAGATATCAAAAATCTGCCGGCAATTTTTCATGCTCAATGTCTTGACATCATGCTGACCGAGTTTGGTGGCGATTGGTGGAATTCTCTGGGAGCAGTATTCCAAATTCCATTGCGTGCGTTTTTCAAACAACCCTAAATAGACGGTTTCCTGTTGGTCTGGGGTAAAAAGTAAAAGTATGAAGGATATATGAAACTATGAGATCTATATGTGTACCGAGTTTCATATTATTACATGCAAGCGTGTTTGAGTTATAGACCAAGTTTTCGGACCCTGTTCCAGGAGGCGCTGTCGAGCCCCCCTGCCACGCCCGGGTACCAGCTTCAGCCCGGACCTAATGACCGCAGGTTCTGACCCGTGTGCAAAGTTTCAAGAGTTTTTGAGCATGTTAAGAGCCCCAAAAGTGCCCGTAAGTCGTAAAAAAATAAAAATAATAATAATAATAATAATAATAATAATAATAATAATCCTAACGAAAACAATAGGGTCCTACGCACTTTGTGCTTGGGCCCTAATAATAATAATAATAATAATAATAATCCTAACGAAAACAATAGGGTCCTACGCACTTTGTGCTTGGGCCCTAATAATAATCCTAACAAAAACAATAGGGTCCTACGCACTTTGTGCTTGGGCCCTAATAATAATAATAAATATAGCTGCAAGCAGCGATGGCGGGCCCAAGCCGGTGGCACCGCCACCCCCGTGCCTTTAGGGTCGCTGTGCACTATGGGCAATAACGTAACCTCGCTTTGACTGTCGAGAAGATGTGTGCTGTAGAGCTCGCATCAGTGTGGGCTCTGCAAAAGTGCGCATCGAGGGCACATATCAACCACAAAGTATGCAAGAATATGTAACGAGGCACACGTGCCAGGTCTTGTGTGTCACACTTGTATAAGGTTCAATATAATTCGATATGGGCCAACTGATCAGAAGATAAGGAGCGGCTACTGGAGAGGGAAACAACACAGCAGGTAGGTGAAAACCAAGAGCTTTTTTTACTGGTTGGAATCTTGTATTCGTTGAAGAAATTCTTAATTGCAATTTGTCTGGAGCATGTAAATCTCAATACTGTAATTTGACAACATACAATGTATGATAATGCTTACAATCAAATCTCTTTTTTGAAATTCCAGGAAGTTGGACTCATCAACTCAAACAAATCAACTCAATTGACAACAGTTGTCATATCCTTTGTATGAAAATGAAATAATAAAATGAAACTTGGAAGACTCAGTTTGGTTATGACCCAATAACATTTTTAGAAACAATAAACAATGTTCTCAAAACAACATATTGCAACTTAATAACTCAAATCACTCTTTCAATTTAAAATGTAACAGTCTTTTCAGCCAAATGAATCAAATGTTCAAAATCAAATGACTCGGATCAAAAGAGTTTTTGACTCTTTAGAATCGTTCAGTTCAGAATCGATGTCTCTCCGTTCAAAGCTCGAGGAAAAATATGCAAAAACAAAGTCTCGGTCCAATTTGTCCAAAACGAAAAGGTTTCTCATACCAGTTTCGATGAGTTCAAGATCAAAGTTCAATCAAATGGTCTCCGTGGGTGGCTCGCCTTTTACATACGCTCATATGCGTTGCACGTATCCAGGATGTTGATCACAATTTCTCGGAAGAAACACACATACAACAAAAAAAAACAGCCTTGCAAAAACACAAGGCAGAACAATAATTAATCTTCCATTCAAACACTTTCATCAACAAATATCATGTATACACTTCAAACAACGTATTAACTCAATATCTTGACACTTACACACAACATTGTCACTTTTCATCGACTCGTTTGCATCTTCACATGTGATTAGCTTTAGCCCAACGTGCAAATTAACACTAGCTCACACACTATGCACAAGCGGCCTATATGAACTCTAATGTCATACTACTGATTTGCCGCTACGTCTGCAACAGTTTCTTGTAAAATGTCAAGTCAATAAACAAAAAAACAACTCACCAAGGCAAGAATTTCACATCTTATTTTGCAAGAAGATAATTTGCGGTGCTTTTTGGCGCTCCGTGTATCTACATCGGTTTTTATTCTCGACTTCAGGTCAGCTCTTCAAAGTTATCACTTTCACTCAAATGTAATCTTTTGATTGCATTCAAGTTTCTTTTCCTCAATATCTACTTTTTAATGAGGAGTATCTGCTTCGTCTGACTCGCTCGGTCTCTCCCAATGTTTTTTTGACAGCAGCAGTGTGGCCCGCGCAGTCTCAGTGCGCTGCTACCATTGGCTCCTTGGAGTGTCAGTCAATGCAGCACGATCCATAATTGGATGAAACACTCTCTCTTCTAAAGCACTCGTTGTTCTCTCTTATTCGCTTTTTCTTAATTTTCCCATCTTTTTACAAATCTCTCAACTCTTCTACTGGTAGCCTGGATCATCTGGGTTACAAATATCTCAGCTCTGTTGGTCCTTTCAATGTAAGTAAATGAGAATATAGACCGTATTTATTCAGTAAATTCCCCGCACGCACACACACAGCACGCGGCACTCAGAGAGGGAGAGAGAGAGAAAAATTCCAAGAAATCCACATTCAAACAAAAATATCTGACTTTCTGTTGGTCTGTTTGTTCACTTGAGATATAACAGACTTCCCAATATATCATGTAGCCTATTTTGACATTTATTTTGTATGAAATTGTCCGTTCAGACGCTAAGCAGGAGGCAAGCGAACTCTCATCGGCGTTCGTGCTCGCTGTGTCACACAATCTGCTCGCAAACATGTATTTGAGTTGTTTTCACATTTTTTGAGTTGAATAGTGTAAAATCGCTTGAATGTTCAAACAGGCAAACATTGTATACAACCGACAAACCTTCGTGAAGATGCGAGCAAAAATAATCTCGCCTCGCAGATCACGTGTTGTCAGACACAACCCTAAATCAACATCATTCTCGGAAGTTTTGATACGTTCGGATCGATCAGCCCATCCCTACTTTCTTTAGACATATGTTTCATGTGTTGGTTTTAATAAAGACTCGGAGTACTCATAAATCTCACAGAACGTAATATGCGTCACACTTTACTGCGTTCTCAACAACATGTACACAAGTCTTCTTCATACGTTAAAACAACGAGAATACAGAAAATATGCTTAGAACTCCACCTAGTGGTTATATTATAGAATTAAAGGAGAAATGACATATGAGACAGCTTTATAACTTAAATGGCTTTAACTGAAATAGACAAGTTTAATATAACTATTCTGATAAGTGTATATTTCCAACATCATGTTTGTGTTATCCGTTTCTGTAAGTTTTTGTGACGTGTTTCAGAAAGATAATCGCTTAGACAGAGCGATAGTTTATTTTCATCTTAACCGGACATCACAGTTGATCACTGCAATAATTCATAATTCAATATATTGATACCCGATTTCTTTATCAACTGTTTGTTCAGTTGAGACATAAGGGGGTGATTTCAAAGCATTTTGAAAGTGACACACTTACTTCTGCCAGTTGGTGGCGCTATAACTTTGACTCACAATAGTCACATCCATGTGACACACTGCTGAAGTTTCATCGAGATCAGTTAATGTATGCAAAAGTTATAACACACTTCCTTGCTTTTATGCTTCCTTTGTGTGCTTTTTGGAGCTTCAAAGTTCATTTGCAATGTGTTCCACATTCAAACCAAAATATCTGACTTTCTGTTGGTCTGAGCTAATGACTGTAAATTAGAAAGTTGTTCGGCCCGACGAGATCTAGAAGTGTTCCGAGTTTCATATTATTACATGCAAGCATGTTTGATATATGGACAAGTGTTCGGACCCCGTTCAAGGGGGCGCTGTCGAGCCCCCCTGCCACGCCCGGGTACCAGATTCAGCCCGGCCCTGATGGCCGCGGGTTCTGACCTGTGTGCAAAGTTTCAAGAGTTTTCGAGCACGTTAAGGGCCCCAAAAGTCCCAGAAACCTTGAAAAACAATCAAACAATCAAAAAGCAAATCTAAACCCAACAGAGAACCCCCCCCCCTCCCCACACACACACACACACACAAAAAAAAATTTGGCAGGCCCATGAGGAGGAGGGAGGAGGGGTCACTCAGAAAGAGAAAAATTTTAAGAAATCCACATTCAAACCACAATATCTGACTTTCTGTTGGTCGGAGCTAATGACTGTAAATTAGAAAGTTGTTCGGCTTGACGAGAACAATATACATGCCGAGTTTTGTAACAGTAGATAGAACTAACTAAGTTATAACACACTTCATGTGTCCTTTTTTAGTCATAAATCAATTTCCTCGCCACGGCCAAACCGTTCGAGATATCAAAAATCCGTCCGGAATGTAGCATCCTCAAAGTCTTGACTTCATGCCGACCAAGTTTGGTGGCGATTGGATTCATTCTCTAGGCGGAATATATATAATTCCAGAGCACGTGTTTCCAAACAACCCATAATAGCCGACTTCCTGTTGGGCTGGCGTAAAACTTAGAGCACGAAAGTTGTTCGGCCCGACGAGATCTACAAGTGTACCGAGTTTCATATCATTACATGCAAGCATGTTTGATATATGGACAAGTGTTCGAATCCCATTCCAGGGGGCGCTGTCGAGCCCCCCTGCCACGCCCGGGTACCATCTTCGGCCCGACCCTGATGGCCGCGGGTTCCGACCCGTGTGCAAACTTTCAAGAGTTTTCGAGCACGTTAAGGGCCCCAAAACCTTGAAAAACAAAAATAAAAGCATTTTCACTCCTCAGCAAAATCAGCACCCTCCCCACAGACACAGAGAGTCGTAGGGTCAGTGAGAGGGTGAGAGAAAATTCTCCAAAACATCCACATTCAAACAAAAATATCTGACTTTCTGTTGGTCTGAGCTAATGACTGTAAATTAGAAAGTTGTCCGGCTCGATGAGAACAATATAATTACTGAGTTTTGTGACTGTGGGTCAAAGTGTAAAGCAACCCCCCCACTTTTGTCAAAAGGTGGCGCTACTGAGCCCCTGCACCACGCCCGTTTCTGAAACTTTGCACATGTGTACTGGCTAATAAATGTGATGTGTCTGTCGAGTTTCATGCAATTTCAAGTATGCTAAGAGTCTCAAAAGCATCAAAAAGAATATTCGAGTTTGAAGCGTTGCCGCGGCGACAGTATCGAAGATATCAATAATCCTTTCACATGTCTACATCTGCCGTGTGTTTACATTATACACCTAAAGTTTTAAGTAAATCGGGTAAAAATAAGTGGGTGATTTCAAAGCATTTTGAAAGTGACACACTTCCTTCTGCCAGTTGGTGGCGCTATAACTTTGACTGACAATAGTCACATCCATGCGATCGGCTTCTTCCAGCGATCACGCTGCTGCGGTTTCATGGAGATCAATTAATGTATGCAGAAGTTATAACACACTTCCTGTTTCTCTTTTCGCACCATCATTTTGTTTCCTCGCCACGGCCAAACCGTTCGAGATATCAAAAATCCGCTGGCAATTTTTCATCCTCAATGTCTTGACTTCATGCTGACCGAGTTTCGTGGCGATTGGTGGAATTCTCTAGGAGGAGTATTTCACATTCCATTGCATGCGTTTTCCAAAAAACCCTAAATAGACGATTTCCAGTTGGCCTGAGGTAAAAAGTAAAAGTATGAAGGATATATGAAACGATGAGATCTATAAGAGTACCAAGTTTCATATTATTACATGCAAGCGTGTTTGATTTATGGACCAAGTTTTCGGACCCTGTTCCAGGGGGCGCTGTCGAGCCCCCCTGCCACGCCCGGGTACCAGCTTCAGCTCGGCCCTAATGGCCGCGGGTTCTGACCCGTGTGCAAAGTTTCAAGAGTTTTTGAGCACGTTAAGAGCCCCAAAAGTGCCCCAATAGTCGTAAAAAAATTATAATAATAATAATAAATATAGCTGCAAGCAGCGATGGCGGGCCCAAGCCGGTGGCACCACCACCCCCGTGCCTTTAGGGTCGCTGGTGGCACCGCCACCCCCATGCCTTTAGGGTCGCTGTGCACGATGGGCAATAACGTAACCTCGCTTTGACCGTCGAGAAGACGTGTGCTGTAGAGCTCGCATCAGCGTGTGCTCTGCAAAAGTGCGCATCGAGGGCACATATCGACCACAAAGTATGCGTGAGCACCCTTCCGATACCTAAAATGAAAAATGAGACACCCTACGGTCTCATGGAGTTAATGGACACACGAAATAAGTACACAAGACTGAAAATTCATATGAAGTGTGCCATTTGGGACAGGGCCTATGACCGTGAACCACAATAGTCACATCTATGAGATAATTCAAATGTAGAATAATTTTTGATGTCATAGGATGTCATAGGTCAATATCTTTTGCAGCACTTAAATGTGTTACTCCAGAAGGCCAGTATTTATCTGGAGGTCTTTGTACAGGTTTATCAATGTAATTATAATTTACGCTTATGTGTTCCTATGATATGCAATGGAAGTACATTTTTATGTTTAACATGGGTGTATTCACAATACATAGCATACGATATAATAGCTTAAGATTATTTATCATTATGTTAAGTACATCACACAAATGTGACTGTATTCACCTGTAATGTCTCCAATAAGTACAGTATATTGGCCTTTATGGCCATGATATATTGCCTTAGCTAGACTTTAGCTAACCTATTACATTAGCTAGTAGCTCATGAGTCATGAATGTTAGCAAGACACAAGTTAACTATATTTGCTTTTGGCTAATTAGCTGCATAGTCGAGGCACTGTACACGACGCGGAGGGAGGGAGGGAGGGCGGTTATCGACAAAATCTCATCTACCGACCTGATGTTTTGATTTTTGATTTAATAAATATATTTGTTTGACAGGGAAGCTGTGCGCAAACAGGAATATATATGTTAATTTATTTAAAAAAAAAATAAAAATAAACACCCCAGAAAAAAGGGCACTTTCTCTCGAGGAAGAAAAAGGGCAGGTGCTCAAGCCCCCTTTGATGTCTATGTGTGCACGTGCCTGAGGGTGAGTAAATGATGAGAGAAATATATTTTTGGGGTAAACTCATTTTATTTGAAAGACTATCTAGGCACATAATAACACTGCATTGCTGTGACTGTTTATAAATTTCAAAATGTACAAACTCACACTTTAAATGGTCAGTGCTTTGATTTTTAAATCATTAAAATAGCAACAGATCAGAGAAAAAATGGAGATTGAGTGATTATTTTTACATTTTACATGCCATTCAAAAACGTGGCATTTTACAGCGTAAGAGAGAAATTAAAAAAACTTAAAATAATACCATTTGTACTTTTCAAATGTTCAGGGCGAAGGCTAAATTGTTACTGTCTCTTTAAGAGGGTTTTATCGCATGTTACGATATTCAAGGCACAGTTCAGTTTAATCTTTTGAGAACTGAGAAGTATCATTATTTTCGTTTTGTGCCGTGCTTGCTGCATCTGTATTCATTGTGAGATGATAACATACAGACTGCGTGAATGGTTGATTTTGTTCACTTGAATTTTGTGACGTGTTTCAGAAAAATAATCGCGAAGACAGAGACAGCGCAGCCGGTTTATTTTCTTTATTTTACAAAAGCACAAGGTTTTGTTGTTATTTTAAGTGTACACAAATAAAAGTACGACTTTCATAGTTTGTGATGATGTATTAAATGTATCAGTATGGGCACAAATAACGCAGTATTTTGTATAAGTTGCTTTCGCTGTTTCGAGAGAAAAATATAGCAGGACGTCATCTGGAATAATGCCAGAATTTAATATAATTATACCAGATTTCTTTCTCAACTGTTTGTTTACTTGAGACATAACAGACTCCTCAATATATCATGTATTTTTACACTTTGTTGTATGAAATTGTCCGTTCAGACGCAAGCAGCAGGCGTTCCAGCGAGCGTTAGACACGACGCGGCTCGATCGCTGTGTCACACAATCTGCTCGCAAACATGTATTTGAGTTGTTTTCACATTTTTTGAGTTGAATAGTGTAAAATCGCTTGAATGTTCAAACAGGCAAACATTGTATACAACCGACAAACCTTCGTGAAGATGCGAGCAAACATAATCTGTCAGACATAGAGCTGTCACGATAACTACTTTTTGTTGTGCGATATATTGCACATAAATTAATTGCGATAAACGATATTATTGTAATTTTCAGACCATTTTATGCCAGTGATTACATAATGACAATATAATAGCATAATAATGCAAGTACACTGTTTCAAAGAACAAAGAACATTTTATTCTTATTCTATTCAATATTTAGACATTGTGAAATGTGAAAAAATATATCCCAAATAAATAAAACAAGTAAATAAATACACTTTCGTTAACAAAAAAGTGCAAGGTATCAAGAACTAGATCAAAACAAAGTAGGCTAATAAGTCAATATAAACTTTTAAAGTGTCTCACACAAAGGCACAGATGCATCAACAGGACATTTCTGCTGCCAGATTAGTTTTTTAATTGTTAGGCAGATTCCGAGAAAGGAACACCAACATGTTTACCTTGTGGGGCTTAAGGCAGGATCTTACTGGGGTAACAATGTTACCAGCTGTGCTAAACAGTCTTTCTTATAGCGAGTTACGCTATCCGTGAGTGTGCGCCATTTCGCGCTGTCACGTTTATATTTGCACTGTCGGGAAAAGGCATCTGCAACAGATAACTGTCTGGAAGAAGGCCCCTCTCCAACTCCAGCTGCAGTTGTTGTTCCCAGGTTGAAAAACTGGGTGGGATGGTTATGTTTTAGGTGCGATTTTAAGTTTGTTGTGTTGCCTCTTTACGCTGCTACTGTTTTAAAACACAGTCGACATACCGGCTCGTTCACGTTAATTAGGTCTCCTCTCTCGTTCGGCTTAAAGCCAAAATGTTCCCACACCGGAGCTGAAGATTGCGGCTTTGAAATCAATTCCATGTTGGACTCGTTCTTCCTAACTGGCTCGCTGAAGATGTCACGAAACAGAACACTTTAAAATGCAGTTGGTTCACGCCTTCTCTTCACCTGACGGTGTCCGCTCTCTCTCTGTGTGTGTGTGTGTGTGTGTGTGGACACGCTGCCTGAGCCCCGCCTCCGACACAGAGTGCAGACAAGATGACAGAGGCAGCGCGATCAACTAAAATGTTGGTGACATTCATTTTAATTTAAAAATGAATCTGATTATTATTTTTAATAATAAAACAAATTATCAGTTGCAATATATCGCGGCACCAAAAATGATCGCGCTCATTTCCATATATCGTGCGATATGTCGATATATTGACTATCGCGACAGCTCTAGTCAGACAACCCTAAAACAACATCATACTCGGAAGTTTTGATACGTTAGGATCGATAAGCCCATCCCTACTTCCTTTAGACATATGTTTCATGTGTTGGTTTTAATAAAGACTCGGAGTACTCATAAAACTCACAGAACGAAATATGCGTCACACTTTACTGCGTTCTCAACAACATGTAAGTCTTCTTCATACGTTAAAACAATGAGAATACAGAAAATGTGCTTAGAACTCCACCTAGTGGTTATATTATAGAATTAAAGGAGAAATTACATATGAGACAGCTTTATAACTGAAATGGCTTTAACTGAAATAGACAAGTTTAATATAACTATTCTGATAAGTGAATATTTCCAACATCATGTTTGTGTTATCAGTTTCTGTAAGTTTTTGTGACGTGTTTCAGAAAGATAATCGCTTAGAGCAATAGTTTATTTTCATCTTAACCAGACATCACAGTTGATCACTGCAATAATTAATAATTCAATATATTGATACCCGATTTCTTTATCAACTGTTTGTTCAATTGAGACATAAGGGGGTGATTTCAAAGCATTTTGAAAGTGACACACTTCCTTCTGCCAGTTGGTGGCGCTATAACTTTGACTCATAGTAGTCACATCCATGCGACCGGCCTCTTCCCGCAAACACACTGCTGAAGTTTCATCGAGATCAGTTAATGTATGCAGAAGTTATAACACACTTCCTTTCTTTTATCCCTTTATGTGCTTTTTGGAGCTTCAAAGTTCATTTGCAACGTGTTCCACATTCAAACCAAAATATCTGACTTTCTGTTGGTCTGTTTGTTCACTTGAGACATAAGGGGGTGATTTCAAAGCTTTTTGAAAGTGACACACTTACTTCTGCCAGTTGGTGGCGCTATAACTTTGACTCACAATAGTCACATCCATGTGACACACTGCTGAAGTTTCATCGAGATCAGTTAATGTATGCAAAAGTTATAACACACTTCCTTGCTTTTATGCTTCCTTTGTGTGCTTTTTGGAGCTTCAAAGTTCATTTGCAATGTGTTCCACATTAAAACCAAAATATCTGACTTTCTGTTGGTCTGTTTGTTCACTTGAGACATAAGAGGATGATTTCAAAGCATTTTGAAAGTGACACACTTCCTTCTGCCAGTTGGTGGCGCTATAACTTTGACTCACAGTAGTCACATCCATGCGACCGGCCTCTTCCCTTGAACACACTGCTGAAGTTTCATCGAGATCAGTTAATGTATGCAGAAGTTATAACACACTCCCTTCTTTTATGTTACTTTTGATGTGCTTTTTGGAGCTTCAAAGTTAATTTGAAATGTGTTCCACATTCAAACCAAAATATCTGACTTTCTGTTGGTCTGAGCTAATGACTGTAAATTAGAAAGTTGTTCGGCTTGACGAGATCTAGAAGTGTACCGAGTTTCATATTATTACATGCAAGCATGTTTGATATATGGACAAGTGTTCGGACCCCGTTCAAGGGGGCGCTGTCGTGCCCCCTGCCACGCCCGGGTACCAGATTCAGCCCGGCCCTGATGGCCGCGGGTTCTGACCTGTGTGCAAAGTTTCAAGAGTTTTCGAGCATGTTAAGGGCCCCAAAAGTCCCAGAAACCTTGAAAAACAATCAAACAATCAAAAAGCAAATCTAAACCCAACAGAGAACCCCCCCCCCTCCCCTCCCCACACACACACACACACACAAAAAAAAATTTGGCAGGCCCATTCTGTCTGTCAGAGAGAGAGACACAGAGAGAAAAATCACAGAGGAGGAGGGAGGAGGGGTCACTCAGAGAGGGAAAAATTTTAAGAAATCCACATTCAAACCACAATATCTGACTTTCTGTTGGTCGGAGCTAATGACTGTAAATTAGAAAGTTGTTCGGCTTGACGAGAACAATATACACGCCGAGTTTTGTAACAGTAGATAGAACTAACTAAGTTATAACACACTTCATGTGTCCTTTTTTAGTCATAAATAAATTTCCTCGCCACGGCCAAACCGTTCGAGATATCAAAAATCCGTCCGGAATGTAGCATCCTCAATGTCTTGACTTCATGCCGACCGAGTTTGGTGGCGATTGGATTCGTTCTCTAGGCGGAATATATATAATTCCAGAGCACGTGTTTCCAAACAACCCATAATAGCCGACTTCCTGTTGGGCTGGCGTAAAACTTAGAGCACGAAAGTTGTTCGGCCCGACGAGATCTACAAGTGTACCGAGTTTCATATCATTACATGCAAGCATGTTTGATATATGGACAAGTGTTCGAATCCCATTCCAGGGGGCGCTGTCGAGCCCCCCTGCCACGCCCGGGTACCATCTTCGGTCCGACCCTGATGGCCGCGGGTTCCGACCCGTGTGCAAACTTTCAAGAGTTTTCGAGCACGTTAAGGGCCCCAAAACCTTGAAAAACAAAAATAAAAGCATTTTCATTCCTCAGCAAAATCACCCCCCTCCCCACAGTAGGGTCAGTGAGAGTGGGAGAGAAAATTCTCCAAAACATCCACATTCAAACCAAAATATCTGACTTTCTGTTGGTCTGAGCTAATGACTGTAAATTAGAAAGTTGTCCGGCTCGATGAGAACAATATAATTACTGAGTTTTGTGACTGTGGGTCAAAGTGTAAAGCAACCCCCCCACTTTTGTCAAAAGGTGGCGCTACTGAGCCCCTGCACCACGCCCGTTTCTGAAACTTTGCACATGTGTACTGGCTAATAAATGTGATGTGTCTGTCGAGTTTCATGCAATTTCAAGTATGCTAAGAGTCTCAAAAGCATCAAAAAGAATATTCGAGTTTGAAGCGTTGCCGCGGCGACAGTATCGAAGATATCAATAATCCTTTCACATGTCTACATCTGCCGTGTGTTTACATTATACACCTAAAGTTTTAAGTAAATCGGGTAAAAATAAGTGGGTGATTTCAAAGCATTTTGAAAGTGACACACTTCCTTCTGCCAGTTGGTGGCGCTATAACTTTGACTGACAATAGTCACATCCATGCGATCGGCTTCTTCCAGCGATCACGCTGCTGCGGTTTCATGGAGATCAATTAATGTATGCAGAAGTTATAACACACTTCCTGTTTCTCTTTTCAGCACCATCATTTCGTTTCCTCGCCACGGCCAAACCGTTCGAGATATCAAAAATCCGCTGGCAATTTTTCATCCTCAATGTCTTGACTTCATGCTGACCGAGTTTCGTGGCGATTGGTGGAATTCTCTAGGAGGAGTATTTCACATTCCATTGCATGCGTTTTCCAAAAACCCTAAATAGACGATTTCCAGTTGGCCTGAGGTAAAAAGTAAAAGTATGAAGGATATATGAAACGATGAGATCTATATGAGTACCAAGTTTCATATTATTACATGCAAGCGTGTTTGATTTATGGACCAAGTTTTCGGACCCTGTTCCAGGGGCGCTGTCGAGCCCCTGCCACGCCCGGGTACCAGCTTCAGCCCGGCCCTAATGGCCGCGGGTTCTGACCCGTGTGCAAAGTTTCAAGAGTTTTTGAGCACGTTAAGAGCCCCAAAAGTGCCCCAATAGTCGTAAAAAAAATAATAATAAATATAGCTGCGAGCAGCGATGGCGGGCCCAAGCCGGTGGCACCGCCACCCCCGTGCCTTTAGGGTCGCTGTGCACGATGGGCAATAACGTAACCTCGCTTTGACCGTCGAGAAGACGCTGGCTGTAGAGCTCGCATCAGCGTGGCTCTGCAAAAGTGCGCATCGAGGGCACACATCGACCACAAAGTATCGCGTGAGCACCGTTCTGATACCTAAAATGAAAAATGAGACACCCTACGGTCTCATGGAGTTAATGGACACACGAAATAAGTACACAAGACTGAAAATTCATATGAAGTGTGCCATTTGGGACAGGGTCTATGACCTTGAACCACAATAGTCACATCTATGAGGTAATTCAAATGTAGAATAATTTTTTGATGTCATAGGTCAATATCTTTTGCAGCACTTAAGCGTGTTAATCCAGAAGGCCAGTATTTATCCGGAGGTCTTTGTACAGGTTTATGAATGTAATTATAATTTACGCACCGCTGAAGTTTCATTGAGATCAGTTAATGTACGCAGATAATAACACACTTCCTTGCTTTTATGCTCCCTTTATGTGCTTTTTGGAGCTTCAAAGTTCATTTGCAACGTGGTCCACATTCAAACCAAAATATCTGACTTTCTGTTGGTTCGTTTGTTCACTTGAGACATAAGAGGATGATTTCAAAGCATTTTGAAAGTGACACACTTCCTTCTGCCAGTTGGTGGCGCTATAACTTTGACTCACAATAGTCACGTCCATGCGACCGGCCTCTTCCCGCGAACACACCGCTGAAGTTTCATTGAGATCAGTTAATGTACGCAGATAATAACACACTTCCTTGCTTTTATGCTCCTTTTATGTGCTTTTTGGAGCTTCAAAGTTCGTTTGCAATGTGTTCCACATTCAAACCAAAATATCTGACTTTCTGTTGGTCTGTTTGTTTACTTGAGACATAACAGACTCCCCAATATATCATGTAGCCTATTTTGAAATTTTTTTTGTATGAAATTGTCCGTTCAGGCGCAAGCAGGAGCGAAGCGAAATCTCATCAGAGTGCGTGAGTTAGACGCCGACGCGGCTCGCTGTGTCACACAATCTGCTCGCAAACATGTATTTGAGTTGTTTTGACATTTGTTGAGTTGAATAGTGTAAAATCGATTGAATGTTCAAACAGGCAAACATTGTATACAACCGACAAACCTTCGTGAAGATGCGAGCAAAAATGATCTCGCCTCGCGTGTTGTTTCAGAGACAACCCTAAAACAACATCATTCTCGGAAGTTTTGATACGTTCGGATCGATCAGCCCATCCCTACTTTCTTTAGACATATGTTTCATGTTTGTGTTATACGTTTCTGTAAGTTTTTGTGACGTGTTTCAGAAAGATAATCGCTTAGACAGAGCAATAGTTTATTTTCATCTTAACAGGATATCACAGCGGAATCCGTGTTGATCACTGCAATACTTCCTAATTCAATATATTGATACCTGATTTCTTTATCAACTGTTTGTTCACTTGAGACATAATATATCATGCATTTTGGTGTATGAAATTGTCCGTTCAAACGCAAGAAGGGAAAGCGAACTCTCATCGACGTGCGAACGTTCACAAACATTTATTTGAGTTGTTTTGCCTTTGTTGAGTTGAATAGTGTAAAATCGCTTGAATGTTCAAACTGGAAAGCATTAAAACACAATTGACTTACCTTCGTGCAGACGCAAATAAGATGTCTTCTGTAGTCTAAGTCTGGAGCTGAGACACCCCTCGCTGCAGCCTGTAGCACGATGATGTAGCTTGATGGTCCAATACGTACTGGATAGTTAATTTTACAACATTTTATATCACATAATTTTAAACCTAACTTTAAACCAGAAGTATATTTTTTATTTCAGTGTCTGCAGGACATGTACGTACATTAAAAAAAAAAAAAAAACAACAACTGATTTTAAGTTTAATATACAAACTGATCACAGCAGATCAGATCAAGCGCTTGTCACTAAAGTGACCATTTATATTTATAAATAGTTGTCCTTTGGGCTATAGTGATTGCCGTCACTGATGAAGCAGTCTGCTGAGCAGTAACCTTCAAAGTCTTTGGTCGAGTAAAAGTCACGAAGGATTCCTTTCCTTTCATCTCCAACATAGCCTGGCGGGAAGTCTTTAAATAAGTCCCCACAACAAAGCGTAACAGCGTTTTTTTTTAAAAACTTTTATTAAGATTCAAACAAACAAAGTAAATGTACAGTCAAAACTACAATAATACATATATAAAGAGAAAAACAAAACAGCCAGGGGGGAAGGCTAAACATCATGTAAATATATTGAAGGACTCACATATAGAAACAGTTTTAATTTAACAAAGCGTAACAGCGTCCATTACGTATTGGACCATCCAGCTACGTCATCGTGCTACAGGCTGCAGCGAGGACCTCTTGGAGGAGCTCCACCTACTAGGAGACCGAAATGCTCCATTAGAGAGATTAAACAGGAGAGCTGCATGTGGTATACAAAGTTACTCCAGTAGCAGTTGCTCAGCCAATGTAAGTGAATGGGATTTTACATATAGACCGTATTTATTCAGTAAATTCCCCGCACGCACACACACAGCAGGCGGCACTCAGAGAGGGAGAGAGAGAGAAAAATTCCAAGAAATCCACATTCAAACCAAAATATCTGACTTTCTGTTGGTCTGTTTGTTCACTTGAGATATAACAGACTCCCCAATATATCATGTAGCCTATTTTGACATTTATTAGTGGTGCTTGCAAAGCATCACTATTGTAATCTCACATACTTATTTTTATTTTTATACTTTTTATTATTCTATCTCCGTACAAAACTTCGGCACCTAACTCGTCCCGCACCGTTTGGCGTAGACCCACGAATGAGGTGTCAAATCGAACGGCCTATTGAGGACACGTGTGCTATGACTTTTATAAGCGATCGGAGTACGGTAATTGCCCCAGGGGCAAAAAAGCGGCCGAAAAATCCCATAGACTTAACATTGCGACAAACTTTGACGCGTCACAGCTCCGAGCGAGGATTTCGCAGAAACGTGTGATTTGCCACATTTGAAGAGGCTGGCAGGCTCTGTAAGAGCATACCTCAAAATGGGGTAAAAGTTGCACCCCTGGGGGCAGGAGCTGCCCAAAAATGCCCCAATTGACTTACAATGGTGTAGGACGGCCCATGAAATGAAATGGCATTGGGATTTGTATTCAACATAGCTCTGGATCACAGTGTCATAGAGACAATGGGGCGGGCTCATTTTACTCAGACGACCAATCAGTATCTCAGGATCATTTTGAATCTATCAAGCCACGCCCTAGCAACAATTTAGAGCACCTTAGCAACAAGTCCCATACACTTCTAATGAAAGACATCAAAGGGATATCTCCGGATAGAAGTTTCATAGAAAAACAAGGGTGGTCTCGTTTCACTCGGGGCAGCAAACAGCCAATCATGAATCACCTCAACACTTCCTAGCCCCTCCCTAGCAACCATTGTCGAGCACCTTAGCAACCAAAATCCATAGAGGATATCTTCCATTCTGAATGTCACAGAGGCATGGGAGTTGGTTTATATCATTCATACTGACAAGCAGCCGTTGGAGATTAATGATTGGCAGCTGCCAAGCCACTCCCTAGCAACTAAACAGAGTACCCTAGCAACCCTTTAGCAGTAACTATATCTCTGCACCAGAAAATCAGAGAAACTTCTGGGTTGATTTATTTCAATCAGGATGGCAAGGACACTTCATTAGTATCACTAAGGTAACTGCCTAGCAACCAGATGGGGTTACCCTAGCAACCGAGTAACAAATCACATATCTCTGCATCAGAAAAACGTAGAGACTTCCGGGTTGACTTATTTCAATCAGGATGGCAAGGACACTTGATTACTATCACTATGATTACTGCCTAGCAACCAGATGGGGTTACCCTAGCAACCGAGTAACAAATCACATATCTCTGCACCAGAAAATAGTACTGACTTCCGGGTTGATTTATTTCACTCAGGATGGCAAGGACACTTCATTACTATCACTATGGTAACTGCCTAGCAACCAGATGGGGTTACCCTAGCAACCGAGTAACAAATCACATATCTCTGCATCAGAAAAACGTAGAGACTTCCGGGTTGACTTATTTCAATCAGGATGGCAAGGACACTTGATTACTATCACTATGATTACTGCCTAGCAACCACATGGGGTTACCCTAGCAACCGAAGTAACAAATCACATATCTCTGCACCAGAAAATAGTACTGACTTCCGGGTTGATTTATTTCACTCAGGATGGCAAGGACACTTGATTACTATCACTATGGTAACTGCCTAGCAACCAGATGGGGTTACCCTAGCAACCGAGAAACACATCACATATCTCGGCACCAGAAAAGAGTACAGACTTCCAGGTTGATTTATTTCAACCAGGATGGCAAGGACACTTCATTAGTATCAATATGGTAACTGCCTAGCAACCACATGGGGTTACCCTAGCAACCGATTAACAAATCACATATCTCTGCATCAGAAAAACGTAGATACTTCTGGGTTGACTTATTTCAATCAGGATGGCAAGGACACTTGATTACTATCACTATGGTAACTGCCTAGCAACCAGATGGGGTTACCCTAGCAACCAAATAACAAATCACATATCTCTGCATCAGAAAAGCGTAGAGACTTCCGGGTTGACTTATTTCAATCAGGATGGCAAGGACACTTGATTACTATCACTATGATTACTGCCTAGCAACCAGATGGGGTTACCCTAGCAACCGAGTAACAAATCACATATCTCTGCACCACAAAATAGTACTGACTTCGGGTTGATTTATTTCACTCAGGATGGCAAGGACACTTGATTACTATCACTATGGTAACTGCCTAGCAACCAGATGGGGTTACCCTAGCAACCGAGAAACACATCACATATCTCGGCACCAGAAAAGAGTACAGACTTCCAGGTTGATTTATTTCAACCAGGATGGCAAGGACACTTCATTAGTATCAATATGGTAACTGCCTAGCAACCACATGGGGTTACCCTAGCAACCGAGTAACAAATCACATATCTCTGCATCAGAAAAGCGTACATACTTCTGGGTTGACTTATTTCAATCAGGATGGCAAGGACACTTGATTACTATCACTATGGTAACTGCCTAGCAACCAGATGGGGTTACCCTAGCAACCGAGTAACAAATCACATATCTCTGCACCAGAAAATAGTACTGACTTCCGGGTTGATTTATTTCACTCAGGATCGCAAGGACACTTGATTACTATCACTATGGTAACTGCCTAGCAACCAGATGGGGTTACCCTAGCAACCGAGAAACAAATCACAGATCTCGGCACCAGAAAAGAGTACAGACTTCGGGTTGATTTATTTCAACCAGGATGGCAAGGACACTTCATTAGTATCAATATGGTAACTGCCTAGCAACCAGATGGGGTTACCCTAGCAACCAATTAACAAATCACATATCTCTGCATCAGAAAAACGTAGAGACTTCTGGGTTGGTTTATTTCACTCAGGATGGCAAGGACACTTCATAAGTATCACTGTGGTAACTTCCTAGCAACAAGGAGGGGTTACCCTAGCAACCAAATAACAAATCACATATCTCTGGATCAGAACATCGTAGAGACTTCCTGGTTGACTGATTTTACTCTGGATAGCAAGGAGACTTGATAAGTATCACTATGGTAACTGCCTAGCAACCACATGGGGTTACCCTAGCAACCGAGTAACAAATCACATATCTCTGCACCAGAAAATAGTACAGACTTCGGGTTGACTTATTTCAATAAGGATGGCAAGGAGACTTCATTACTATCACTATGGTAACTGCCTAGCAACCAGATGGGTTTACCCTAGCAACCGAGTAACAAATCACATATCTCTGCATCAGAAAAACGTAGAGACTTCTGGGTTGATTTATTTATGACCATAATTTTTGTTCTTTTCAAGCATGCTATTTCACGAGTTTTGCCACGGCAAGCACCACTCACATTTTCTTCAGGAAATGTACCTATCTAGTTTTGTATGAAATTGTCCATTCAGACGCAAGCAGGAGCGAAAGCGAACTCTCATCGGCGTTCGGCGGCTCGCTGTGTCACACAATCTGCTCGCAAACATGTATTTGAGTTGTTTTCACATTTGTTGAGTTGAATAGTGTAAAATCGCTTGAATGTTCAAACAGGCAAACATTGTATACAACCGACAAACCTTCGTGAAGATGCGAGCAAAAATAATCTCGCCTCGCGGATCATGTGTTGTCAGACACAACCCTAAATCAACATCATTCTCGGAAGTTTTGATACGTTTGGATCGATCAGCCCATCCCTACTTCCTTTAGACATATGTTTCATGTGTTGGTTTTAATAAAGACTCGGAGTACTCATAAATCTCACAGAACGAAATATGCGTCACACTTTACTGCGTTCTCAACAGCATGTACACAAGTCTTCTTCATACGTTAAAACAATGAGAATACAGAAAATAGGCTTAGACCTCCACCTAGTGGTTATATTATAGAATTAAAGGAGAAATTACATATGAGACAGCTTTATAACTTAAATGGCTTTAACTGAAATAGACAAGTTTAATATAACTATTCTGATAAGTGTATATTTCCAACATCATGTTTGTGTTATCCGTTTCTGTAAGTTTTTGTGATGTGTTTCAGAAAGATAATCGCTTAGACAGAGCGATAGTTTATTTTCATCTTAACCGGACATCACAGTTGATCACTGCAATAATTCATAATTCAATATATTGATACCCGATTTCTTTATCAACTGTTTGTTCAATTGAGACATAAGGGGGTGATTTCAAAGCATTTTGAAAGTGACACACTTCCTTCTGCCAGTTGGTGGCGCTATAACTTTGACTCACAATAGTCACATCCATGCGACCGGCCTCTTCCAGTGAAGAAACTGCTGAAGTTTCATCGAGATCAAGTAATGTATGCAGAAGTTATAACACACTTCCTTGCTGTTTAAGCTGCATTTATGTGGTTTTTTTGAGCTTCAAAGTTCTTGTGCAATGTGTTCCACATTCAAACCAAAATATCTGACTTCCTGTTGGTCAGAGCTAATGACTGTAAATTAGAAAGTTGTTTGGCTCGATGAGAACAATATAATTCCTGAGTTTTGTGACTCTAGGTCAAAGTGTGAAACCAATACCCCACTTTTGTCTGAAGGTGGCGCTACTGAGCCCCTGCACCAGGCATCAAAAAAGAAAATTCAAGTTTGAAGAGCTGCCACGACAGCAGTATTTAAGATATCAATAATCCTTTCACACGTCTACATCTGCCGGGTGTTTACATTATACACATAAAGTTTGAAGTAAATCGTGTAACAATAAGTGTGTGATTTTAAAGCATTTTGAAAGTGACACACTTCCTTATGCCAGTTGGTGGCGCTATAACTTTGACTCACAATAGTCACATCCATGCGATCGGCCTCTTACAGCGAACACACCGCTGAAGTTTCATCGAGATCAATTAATGTATGCAGAAGTTATAACACTCTGACTGTTTCTCGTTTCTCGCCATCATTTCGTTTCCTCGCCACGGCCAAACCGTTAGAGATATCAAAAATCTGCCGGCAATTTTTCATGCTCAATGTCTTGACATCATGCTGACCGAGTTTGGTGGCGATTGGTGGGATTCTCTGGGAGGAGTATTCCAAATTCCATTGCGTGCGTTTTCAAACAACCCTAAATAGACGGTTTCCTGTTGGTCTGGGGTAAAAAGTAAAAGTATGAAGGATATATGAAACGATGAGATCTATATGTGTACCGAGTTTCATATTATTACATGCAAGCGTGTTTGAGTTATAGACCAAGTTTTCGGACCCTATTCCAGGGGGCGCTGTCGAGCCCCCCTGCCACGCCCGGGTACCAGCTTCAGCCCGGCCCTAATGACCGCAGGTTCTGACCCGTGTGCAAAGTTTCAAGAGTTTTTGAGCATGTTAAGAGCCCCAAAAGTGCCCCGTAAGTCGTAAAAAAAAAATAATAATAATAATAATAATAATAATAATAATAATTAAAGCTGCGAGCAGCGATGACGGGCCCAAGCCGGTGGCACCGCCACCCCTGGGCCTTTAGGGTCGCCGCGCACGACGGGCAATAACGTAAGCTCGCTTCGACCGTCGAGAAGATGTGTGCAAATTCCAAGAAATCCACATTCAAACCAAAATATCTTTGACTCTCTGTTGGTCTGTTTGTTCACTTGAGACATAAGGGGGTGATTTAAAAGCATTTTGAAAGTGACACACTTCCTTCTGCCAGTTGGTGGCGCTATAACTGACTCACAATAGCAACATCCACGCGATCGGCCTCTTACAGCGAACACACTGCTGAAGTTTCATCGAGATCAATTAATGTATGCAGAAGTTATAACAGACTTCCTGTTTCTCTTACTGCCTTCTGCCAGTTATTATAGGCTTTGTACTTTACTCACGCTCCAATACCGACGTAGAAAATCATCCTCTTTACATGCGCAAAAATATGCTTGGAAACATCACAGTGGAGCGGTGCTTACTGTGAATGATACAAATTGTACTACTGACTATTTAAACAGAGTAATTTTTATATGGTAGGTTTACTATTTTATTATTATATTTTATTGCGGCTATAATGAACAGGCTGCAATGTCAAGATTGCAATGATGGAGTGTGTGTGTGTGTGTGTGTATTTGTAACCTTAAAGGGGTCATATAATGCCATTTTTGTACAAGTTAATATGAATCTTTAGGGTCTAAATGAAAACTTTGTAATATACTTTTATTAAAAATTCTCATTAGTATTTTAAGAAAACACTCATTTTAACTGCTCAAAAACAGCTCCGTTTTCAGCACGCCGTTTCAGTGCATATGACTTTAAATGATAATGAGGTTTGGTCACCCCGCCCCTCCCTCCGTTCTGGGGGAATTCTAGTCTTGAATCATATGCATTTGCAAGATGTAAACAGTATTTTGCCAGTATTGTGTTACCATTCATCTTCATGCAGTTATAACTGTTTTTTGACATTACTTCTTAATCAGTAACATACAAGTAAACCAGGTGTAACTTAGTGTTACCATGTTAACTGTAACACCTGCGTACACAGTTTTTAATAACACAATAGCCATAACGCGTTGTTCATTATAAACGTGGGATTATGAATTATATTGAGAACGTCGTAACGTTATGGAAAACATGCCGTAATGTACCCTGAGTGTAAACATTAGCCACATGCAGTTTAGCGTTGTTTTGGTTAAACTCACCTCTGAATGCCGCTTTACCTGCAGTTGAGCGTTGTTAAACTCACCGATGAATGGGGTTGTACACCACAATGAGCGTTGTTAAACTCTCCGATGAATGCGGTTGCCTATGAACGCGCTAAACCTTTGCTGAGAGGGCACTTTGATATCAGATTGTGAGGGTTTTTAAACATAAAAAAAACTGTTGGAGGGCCAGATAAAGATGATCTGGGGGCCACCATTATACTAGCCCTGCCATAGATCATTTATTGTAGCCTATTCCTTTTTATTTTTATTTATTGCAGTCTCGACCCATTCGCAGCAGACCATTGCGGTGAGCTTACCCAAGACGTCAAATTTCAACGCTACAGGCTCCGGTTCAGAGATATATAGAAGTCTATCGGACTACCCTGCACGTTATGTTTGCTCTCCTGATCACAACAGAAGTGACGTAGATAGTGACGTGTGCAAAACTGTCCCAATTCTGCTTTTCACAGCTTCGGGCCCTTGCGCACTTACTCCGCTAAGTGCACTTTCAACAAGTGTCCACTTCGAGGAAGGCCTTAGGGCATAGTGTGCATATTGGGACAGGGCCTTCCTGTTTTCGGTCGAAGTCCACAGTAGTCGATTGTCGAAGTTAACGCCGCGATCATTGGTAACTAAGCAATTCAAGAGAACGTGCCCCATTTAAGTCAACAGGGTGCAACAGAGTTCTCAACAGAAAATACCACTCTAATCACCCTTTTGCTAATGAAAAAAATAATAATCTATAAACAAAGTCGTAACAGCTAAAATAATTTTAGCTCAAATTTATTTATTTGCTAAAATAAAACATTTACTTACTTTCACATGTTTCATTAAGTCCTCGGCAGTTGCATGACCCATGAACTGGGATCCCAGGTATCTTGACTGCACCTGCCCGCCCTCCCAAAAACGTACGTGCAGGTCCAGCTGTTTCGTTTTGGTGGTGCGATTAAGACTTTCGTCGAACATCAGCACGAACGGTCCCGTGATTTTGGAAATTAGTCATCATCCGCTATTCCAAAGCGCTAATGGCTGATGGCTGTCGTTTGCTGGAGACCCTTCACAGCAGTTAGATGTTTTTCACTTTTTGAATGAGACTCCAGCGCCGTACACCCAACATTCCCAATTTAATAGCTTTCTTGCATAAGCAGTAGGCTTCAAATGCGTTATTTGCAACTGGCTTTAACCAAGCACGAAATTCAGATTTTTCAAGCCAAGTATCGCTAAACTTGCACTTCCTCATAGCTGAATAAAATCCGTTTAACGTCTTTCTGTGGTATCCGAGAGACTCGCGCCAATAACACGAAAGCTCAAAGCTGATTGGCTGTTGCATGTTGGTCTATTTTGTAGTCATAATACAGCGAATTATATTTGGACTAGCGAAATAAGAAACTACAACACCACGGAATTAAAAAAAAACCATTCCAAAGCGCTATGGGAGCATTTAAATGAGATTTACATGGACGTAGGAAAATTAAGACCTGTTAAAAATTATTTAAGACCTAGAACACAATACTTCAGCAAATTTAAGACTTTTTAAGGCCTTAAATTGTGATTTTGAAATTTTAGACTTTTTTAAGACTTTTTAACACCCCGCGGAAACCCTGTTCTGAGTAACATCACCAAAGCAATGACGCTCACGACTCCCGTTGAAGTATCCAGCATCTCTAAGGTCTGCAAATAACTCCATCCAGAACTGAGACCTATATACATTTTTAAGAGTCCTCAAGCTGATGTTTACACCGTGTATTTTAACGAGTGGCCCTCGTTAAAATATTGAACGCAATGATGCAGTATGTCTTGTTTTTCCGTCTGGTCCGCGTCTTTTAAAAACTCCAAACACCGTTCTCAACAGTCAACACGTACAAGTCTTCTTCTTACGTTAAAACAACGAGAATACAGAAAATGTGCTTAGACCTCCACCTAGTGGTTATATTATAGAATTAAAGGAGAAATTACATATGAGACAGCTTTATAAATGAAATGGCTTTAACTGAAATAGACAAGTTTAATATAACTATTCTGATAAGTGTATATTTCCAACATCATGTTTGTGTTATCCGTTTCTGTAAGTTTTTGTGACGTGTTTCAGAAAGATAATCGCTTAGACAGAGTAATAGTTTATTTTCATCTTAACCGGACATCACAGTTGATCACTGCAATAATTCATAATTCAATATATTGATACCGATTTCTTTATCAACTGTTTGTTCAATTGAGACATAAGGGGTGATTTCAAAGCATTTTGAAAGTGACACACTTCCTTCTGCCAGTTGGTGGCGCTATAACTTTGACTCACAATAGTCACATCCAAGCGACCGGCCTCTTCCAGTGAAGAAACTGCTGAAGTTTCATCGAGATCAAGTAATGTATGCAGAAGTTATAACACACTTCCTTGCTGTTTAAGCTGCATTTATGTGCTTTTTTTGAGCTTCAAAGTTCTTGTGCAATGTGTTCCACATTCAAACCAAAATATCTGACTCTGGGTCAAAGTATGAAACCAATACCCCACTTTTGTCTGAAGGTGGCGCTACTGAGCCCCTGCACCAGGCATCAAAAAAGAAAATTCAAGTTTGAAGAGCTGCCACGACAACAGTATTTAAGATATCAATAATCCTTTCACACGTCTACATCTGCCGGGTGTTTACATTATACACATAAAGTTTGAAGTAAATCGTGTAACAATAAGTGGGTGATTTTAAAGCATTTTGAAAGTGACACACTTCCTTATGCCAGTTGGTGGCGCTATAACTTTGACTCACAATAGTCATATCCATGCGATCGGCCTCTTACAGCGAACACACCGCTGAAGTTTCATCGAGATCAATTAATGTATGCAGAAGTTATAACACTCTGACTGTTTCTCGTTTCTCGCCATCATTTCGTTTCCTCGCCACGGCCAAACCGTTAGAGATATCAAAAATCTGCCGGCAATTTTTCATGCTCAATGTCTTGACATCATGCTGACCGAGATTGGTGGCGATTGGTGGAATTCTCTGGGAGGATTATTCCAAATTCCATTGCGTATGCTTTTCAAACAACCCTAAATAGACGGTTTCCTGTTGGTCTGGGGTAAAAAGTAAAAGTATGAAGGATATATGAAACGATGAGATCTATATGTGTACCGAGTTTCATATTATTACATGCAAGCGTGTTTGAGTTATAGACCAAGTTTTCG
This sequence comes from Xyrauchen texanus, assembly GCF_025860055.1. Lineage (NCBI taxonomy): Eukaryota > Metazoa > Chordata > Actinopteri > Cypriniformes > Catostomidae > Xyrauchen > Xyrauchen texanus. Next base: position 49,509,092 of record NC_068283.1, read on the forward strand.
GACCCTGTTCCAGGGGCGCTGTCGAGCCCCTGCCACGCCCGGGTACCAGCTTCAGCCCGGCCCTAATGACCGCAGGTTCTGACCCGTGTGCAAAGTTTCAAGAGTTTTTGAGCATGTTAAGAGCCCCAAAAGTGCCCCGTAAGTCGTAAAAAAATAAATAAATAATAATAATAATAATAATAATAACTAGATAGGTACATTTCCTGAAGAAAATGTGAGTGGTGCTTGCCGTGGCAAAACTCGTGAAATAGCATGCTTGAAAAGAACAAAAATTATGGTCATAAATAAATCAACCCAGAAGTCTCTACGTTTTTCTGATGCAGAGATATGTGATTTGTTACTCGGTTGCTAGGGTAAACCCATCTGGTTGCTAGGCAGTTACCATAGTGATAGTAATGAAGTCTCCTTGCCATCCTTATTGAAATAAGTCAACCCGAAGTCTGTACTATTTTCTGGTGCAGAGATATGTGATTTGTTACTCGGTTGCTAGGGTAACCCCATGTGGTTGCTAGGCAGTTACCATAGTGATACTTATCAAGTCTCCTTGCTATCCAGAGTAAAATCAGTCAACCAGGAAGTCTCTACGATGTTCTGATCCAGAGATATGTGATTTGTTATTTGGTTGCTAGGGTAACCCCTCCTTGTTGCTAGGAAGTTACCATAGTGATACTTATGAAGTGTCCTTGCCATCCTGAGTGAAATAAACCAACCCAGAAGTCTCTACGTTTTTCTGATGCAGAGATATGTGATTTGTTAATTGGTTGCTAGGGTAACCCCATCTGGTTGCTAGGCAGTTACCATATTGATACTAATGAAGTGTCCTTGCCATCCTGGTTGAAATAAATCAACCCGGAAGTCTGTACTCTTTTCTGGTGCCGAGATCTGTGATTTGTTTCTCGGTTGCTAGGGTAACCCCATCTGGTTGCTAGGCAGTTACCATAGTGATAGTAATCAAGTGTCCTTGCGATCCTGAGTGAAATAAATCAACCCGGAAGTCAGTACTATTTTCTGGTGCAGAGATATGTGATTTGTTACTCGGTTGCTAGGGTAACCCCATCTGGTTGCTAGGCAGTTACCATAGTGATAGTAATCAAGTGTCCTTGCCATCCTGATTGAAATAAGTCAACCCAGAAGTATGTACGTTTTCTGATGCAGAGATATGTGATTTGTTACTCGGTTGCTAGGGTAACCCCATGTGGTTGCTAGGCAGTTACCATATTGATACTAATGAAGTGTCCTTGCCATCCTGGTTGAAATAAATCAACCTGGAAGTCTGTACTCTTTTCTGGTGCCGAGATATGTGATGTGTTTCTCGGTTGCTAGGGTAACCCCATCTGGTTGCTAGGCAGTTACCATAGTGATAGTAATCAAGTGTCCTTGCCATCCTGAGTGAAATAAATCAACCCGGAAGTCAGTACTATTTTGTGGTGCAGAGATATGTGATTTGTTACTCGGTTGCTAGGGTAACCCCATCTGGTTGCTAGGCAGTAATCATAGTGATAGTAATCAAGTGTCCTTGCCATCCTGATTGAAATAAGTCAACCCGGAAGTCTCTACGTTTTTCTGATGCAGAGATATGTGATTTGTTATTTGGTTGCTAGGGTAACCCCATCTGGTTGCTAGGCAGTTACCATAGTGATAGTAATCAAGTGTCCTTGCCATCCTGATTGAAATAAGTCAACCCAGAAGTATCTACGTTTTTCTGATGCAGAGATATGTGATTTGTTACTCGGTTGCTAGGGTAACCCCATGTGGTTGCTAGGCAGTTACCATATTGATACTAATGAAGTGTCCTTGCCATCCTGGTTGAAATAAATCAACCTGGAAGTCTGTACTCTTTTCTGGTGCCGAGATATGTGATGTGTTTCTCGGTTGCTAGGGTAACCCCATCTGGTTGCTAGGCAGTTACCATAGTGATAGTAATCAAGTGTCCTTGCCATCCTGAGTGAAATAAATCAACCCGGAAGTCAGTACTATTTTCTGGTGCAGAGATATGTGATTTGTTACTCGGTTGCTAGGGTAACCCCATGTGGTTGCTAGGCAGTAATCATAGTGATAGTAATCAAGTGTCCTTGCCATCCTGATTGAAATAAGTCAACCCGGAAGTCTCTACGTTTTTCTGATGCAGAGATATGTGATTTGTTACTCGGTTGCTAGGGTAACCCCATCTGGTTGCTAGGCAGTTACCATAGTGATAGTAATGAAGTGTCCTTGCCATCCTGAGTGAAATAAATCAACCCGGAAGTCAGTACTATTTTCTGGTGCAGAGATATGTGATTTGTTACTCGGTTGCTAGGGTAACCCCATCTGGTTGCTAGGCAGTAATCATAGTGATAGTAATCAAGTGTCCTTGCCATCCTGATTGAAATAAGTCAACCCGGAAGTCTCTACGTTTTTCTGATGCAGAGATATGTGATTTGTTACTCGGTTGCTAGGGTAACCCCATCTGGTTGCTAGGCAGTTACCTTAGTGATACTAATGAAGTGTCCTTGCCATCCTGATTGAAATAAATCAACCCAGAAGTTTCTCTGATTTTCTGGTGCAGAGATATAGTTACTGCTAAAGGGTTGCTAGGGTACTCTGTTTAGTTGCTAGGGAGTGGCTTGGCAGCTGCCAATCATTAATCTCCAACGGCTGCTTGTCAGTATGAATGATATAAACCAACTCCCATGCCTCTGTGACATTCAGAATGGAAGATATCCTCTATGGATTTTGGTTGCTAAGGTGCTTTCGACAATGGTTGCTAGGGAGGGGCTAGGAAGTGTTGAGGTGATTCATGATTGGCTGTTTGCTGCCCGAGTGAAAGCGAGACCACCCTTGTTTTTCTATGAAACTTCTATCCGGAGATATCCCTTTGATGTCTTTCATTAGAAGTGTATGGGACTTGTTGCTAAGGTGCTCTAAATTGTTGCTAGGGCGTGGCTTGATAGATTCAAAATGATCCTGAGATACTGATTGGTCGTCTGAGTAAAATGAGCCCGCCCCATTGTCTCTATGACACTGTGATCCAGAGCTATGTTGAATACAAATCCCAATGCCATTTCATTTCATGGGCCGTCCTACACCATTGTAAGTCAATTGGGGCATTTTTGGGCAGCTCCTGCCCCCAGGGGTGCAACTTTTACCCCATTTTGAGGTATGCTCTTACAGAGCCTGCCAGCCTCTTCAAATGTGGCAAATCACACGTTTCTGCGAAATCCTCGCTTCGGAGCTGTGACGCGTCAAAGTTTGTCGCAATGTTAAGTCTATGGGATTTTTCGGCGCTTTTTTGCCCCTGGGGCAATTACCGTACCCGATACGCTTATAAAAGTCATAGCACACGTGTCCTCAATAGGCCGTTCGATTTGACACCTCATTCGGTGGGTCTACGCCAAGCGGTCGTGGGACGAGTTAGGTGCGAAGTTTTGTACGGAGATAGAATAATAAAAAGTATAAAAATAAAAATAAGTATGTGAGATTACAATAGTGATGCTTTGCAAGCACCACTAATAATAATAATAATAATAATAATCCTAACGAAAACAATAGGGTCCTACGCACTTTGTGCTTGGGCCCTAATAATAATAATCCTAACAAAAACAATAGGGTCCTACGCACTTTGTGCTTGGGCCCTAATAATAATAATCCTAACGAAAACAATAGGGTCCTACGCACTTTGTGCTTGGGCCCTAATAATAATAATAATCCTAACGAAAACAATAGGGTCCTACGCACTTTGTGCTTGGGCCCTAATAATAATAATAATAATAATAATCCTAACAAAAACAATAGGGTCCTACGCACTTTGTGCTTGGGCCCTAATAATAATAATCCTAACGAAGACAATAGGGCCTTGCCTTTTCAAGGCTTGGGCCCTAATAATAGTTGTAGTAGCAGTATAATACTAGTAATAATAATAATAATAACAATAATAGTAGTAGTAGTGGAAGCAGTAATAATAAAAAAAACAATAATAGCAGTAGTAGTAGTGCTAACAATAATATCATCTCAGCTTTATGAAATTTTAGACTAGTCAATAAAATGATTGACGATATATGAAACTCTCTAGGTCTGGGAGCCGCTCCACTACCGCCGGCGAGCACATCCAATAGACCTGCCTGACACAGACACCAACCCCAACTCTAATGTACGTACCCTTCCCAAATGCCCCAAAAAAGTCGTCGGAATCCTTCTGGTTACCCAAACAGGGGAACAAGGCGACGCTTGCCAACCTGGGAACAGGCCGAGCCTAGCCGGGCCTCTTTTCTCTCTATGTTTCTCCTCACAGAGCAAGAAATGGCTGGGGCCCTTACACGCATCGAGGGAAGGGGTCTAACCCAGTTTCCTATTCTTTCAGGGGGAAAAGACCCTGCGGAGACCACACCTGCCCAGGAAAGGGGAGGTAAGAGTGGCAAATACATCACATGGGACACTCAGGCACGGTGGTAGATCCAGCCTCAAGGAGGGTGGAGATGCTACGACACAGCGACTGGAGGGCAGCTGGGACTGCCTAAGGGAGACATGGGTCTACTCATAAGGGGACCGTACCATGGAAAATACACACAGGGGGAGTCAATGTAGGAGTCCTGAGCTGTGGAGCACCTATTCCAGTACAGGGTAGATTAAGTACCCGCAGTGGATTGGGTCGGCGAGTTCCTCCACTGAGGACTAGGGAGGAGTTATCCAGGGATCCATATGAGTGGGATCTCCTGGGAGAAAAAGCGCACAGTTTTACCTCGGCCAATGGAAAGGGCGCTAGGTGCAAGTGATCCACCTGGTCAGTCCGTCAGCGTGTACCGAGTTCTACTGGCTCGGACCTGAGAAAACACAGGATGGTACTGAATCAACCCTGAGATTTTAAAATCTTGCAAAGGTATTAGGTGTTGCTCAACCCGCTGCTCTACATATGTCTGCCAGGGAGGTGCCTCTGGCCAGTGCCCACGAGGACGCAACACTCCTTGTTGAGTGTGCTCAGACCCGCAAAGGGGGGTGGCCTGGGTGTGGTAGGCCAATGAAATTACATCCACCACCCAGTGGGAAAGCCTCTGTTTGGAGACAGCGTTCCCTTTCTGTTGTTCACCAAAGCAGACAAAGAGCTGCTCTGTGTGTGGTCCAAGTAGGTACGTAAATGTACCGGACACAGCAACGAAGGGGCTGGGCCTGCCTCCTCCCGGGGCAGCGCTTGCAGGTTCACTGGTCTCTAAAGGGCATGGTAGGAACCTTGGGCACGTAGTCTGGTCGCGGTCTTACGTATGTGTCTGCCGGACTGAACTCCAGGCAAGTGTCACTGACAGAGAATGCTTGCAGGTCCCCGACCCTTTTGATGGAGGCGAGCGCAATCAGCAGGGCCGTCTTTAGAGAAAGGGCCCTAAGTCCAACTGATCCTAGCAGCTCGAAGGGGGGGTCTCTGTAGGCCCGCGAGGACCACCGAGAGATCCCAGGAGGGGAACAGGCTTGGCCGGGAAGGATTTAACCTCCCGGTGCCTCTTAGGAGCCTGATGATTAAGTTGTGCTTACACAAAGACTTGCCGTCTTACTGGGTCTTGGTGAGCTGCGATAGCGGCAACATACACCTTCAAGGTGGAAGGGGACAGCCTCCCTTCCAACTTCTCCTGTAGGAATAAGAGCACTGGCCTAACTGCGCACCTCTGTGGGTCTTCCACCCGGGAAGAGCACCACTTTGCGAACAGGCGCCACTTTAGAGTGTAAAGTTGCCTGGTAGAGGGGGCTCTGGCTTGGTTGATGGTGTCTACGATGGCAGGTGGTAGACCAGCTAGATCTTCCGGGCCAGACGTGGAAGTTCCAGAGGTCTGGGTGCAGATGCCAGAGCATCCCCCGTCCCTGAGAAAGAAGGTCTTTCCTCAGGGGAATTCGCCAAGGTGGGGCTGTCGCGAGGGGTGCGAGGTCTGAGAATCAGGCCCGGGTGGGCCAGTTGGCAGCCACTAGGGTGACTTGTTCCTCGTCCTCCCTGACCTTGCACAACACCTGTGCAAGAAGGCTCACTGAGGGAAATGTGTACTTGCGCAGCCCCGAGGGCCAGCTGTGTGCCAGTGCTTCTGCCCCAAGGGGAGCCTTTTTTTTGGGCTTACCAGAGCGGGCAAAGGGAGGTCTCTCGGGAGGCAAACAGGTCTACCTGGGCCTTGCCGGATCGTTCCAAATCAGCTGGACCGACTGGGGGTGAAGCCTCCCAGACTTGAGTCGCTTCCGCTGCCTTGGCAATTTATGTTCGCTATCGTGGTGGTGCTGTCTAACCTGACTAGGACAAGTTTGTCTCAATCTAATGGGAGATACTTCCGGAGGGCAAAGAAAACAGTCAGCAACTCTAGGCAATTGATGTGCCAGTGCAGCGGGGCCCCTTTTCCAACCCGTTGCATACAGCGCCCCAACCTAATCTGGAAGCGTCGGTCGTGACCAGGACGCATCGGGACACCTGCTGCAAGGGGACTCCTGCCCGCAGAAAGCAGAGGTCTGTCCAGGGTCTGAATGTTTGGCGGCAGGCGAGGGTGACTATCACACGGTGCATGCTGCGGCGCCATGCTTGTCTTGGGACTCGAGTCTGGAGCCAGTGCTGAAGCGGTCTCATATGCATCAACCCCAGCGGCGCTACCACTGCGGAGGATGCCATATGCCCCAGGAGCCTCTGGAAAAGTTTTAAAGGGACTGCCGTGCCCGGCCTGAAGGCGGCAAGGCATTCCAGCACTGACTGCATGCACTCGTTGGTGAGCCGCGCTGACATTGAGACTGAGTCTAACTCCATGCCGAAAAAAGAGATGCTCTGAACGAGGGCGAGCTTGCTCTTTTCCCAGTTGACCTGAAGCCCCAAACGGCTGAGGTGCCTGAGCACCTGGTCCCTGTGAGCGCATAGTAACTCTCGTTCGCAAAACGCAAGGGGACAGGGACATGCCGAAGTGCAGGACTTTGTACTGATACGCCTGGCCGTCGAACGCGAACCGTAGGAAAGGTCGGTGTCGAGGCAGAATTGAGACATGGAAGTACGCGTCATTCGGGTCTACCGCTGCGACCCAATCTAGATGCCGGACGCAAGATAAGATGTGCTTTTGCGTGAGCATTTTGAACGCGGGTTTGTGTAAAGCCTGGTTGAAAACTCTCAAGTGCAAGATCGGTCGTAAGCCGCCACCTATCTTGGGTACAATGAAATAAGTGCTGTAGAAACCCTTCTTCATCTCGGTTGGAGGGACAGGCTCTATCGCATCTTTGAGTAAGAGGGTCACGATTTCCGCGCACAGGGATTTGGCATGTTCACCAAATGAATTCAACAAAAGATTCTCCTCCCGGCTCTCCACCAGGGGATGGAGTGTTCTGCTTACAAGCTCCAGAGCTAACATCTTGGTCCCTGGGTCGATTGTCTCAGGAGCGCCTGGGAGCCTTCTGTATCCTCGAGGGGGTCAGTGAGACGGGGGGCGTCTGCTTCCTGCGGGATGCTCAATGCACGGGCTGAGAGCTAGGCCCAGGTTGAGGCGGAGCAGGGCATTTCTTCGCCGCAGGAGGACGCCCTCGGCGAGCAGACGGGGCATGGCCCATGGCGACAGGTTTGCGGCGGGGCAGGATGTGCGAGAAGTTTCTTCACCACCAAGAACTGCTGGGCAAAGTCCTTGATGGTGTCGCCGAAGAGGCCGAACTGGGAGACAGGGGCGTTGAGAAAGCGGTATTTTTTGGACTCACGCATCTCAACCAAGTTCAGCCACAGATGACGTTTCTGGACCATGAGTGTGGCCATCGCCTGCCTGAGAGACTGCGCTGTGACCTTCGTGGCTCAGTTCCTGCAGCACGTCTGATATTTGCTGAAGAGGAGCGTCAGCTCCAGCACCACTTAATACACAACAAGAGTGCTTTTGTATTTACTTATTTTTTATTTTTGCATTATAATTCCCACACACTTTTCTGTCTACATCACATGAAGCTGTTTGGAAAGTTTAGAGTGCATCTGTGATCTGTGTAATTCTTCCTCTCATCAATCAGATGTGAACTGCAATGCTGCTCTCTCTCAGGATCTGCTGACTGGCTTAATGAGAGGAGACATGTCTATCTCGTTCAACAAGAAAATGGGTACATACACATCTCAGCCCAGTCTAGTGTAATCACACCAGTTTCATTTTATGCGTCAGAGCCCAGCCAACTGTAATCACACTGGTTTGATCGTACACATCCGAGACCAGCCTAGTGTAATCACACTGTACGCCTTCGAGCCCAGCCTAGTGTAATCACACCGGTTTGATCATACTCATCCAAGCCCAGCCTAGTGTAATCACACCGGTTTGATCATACTCATCCAAGCCCAGCCTAGTGTAATCACACCGTACATGTTCAAGCCCAGCCTAGTGTAATCACTCCAGTTTGATAGTACACATCTAAGCCCAGCCTAGTTTAATCACACCGGTTTTATCGTACACATCCGAGCCCAGCCTAGTGTAATCACACTGGTTTGATTGTACGCATCCAAGAAAATCTCCAAAAATCAAACTTAGAGTGAAGTTTTAATATTCTAATTCTTTACATCCCTTATTAAAAAATACACTGTTTCAAAAGTAGATGTAAATATTATGGAGATAAAATCATGCATCTACCAGCAATTTGGCATCTAAAACAGTATTTTTATTATACTGAGATTATTTATTAAAATAAATAATAATGTTACATATATTTTAAACATTTATAATTTATACTCCCCGCCTTTCGCCCAATGTTAGCTGGGATAGGCTCCAGCCCCCCGCGACCCTGTACACAGGATAAGCGGTTGACGATGGATGGATGGATGGATGGATAATTTATACTTTATACAGATTTTATTCAATTTTTTTTCTTTCTTTATGTTATTTAACATGACTTGTGGTTACCCAAGGAACATAAGTTTAAGGGCTGGCTCAACTGCAAAAATTGGTATAGTTAACCTGCAGCTGTTTCCTTGAAGTTATAGCCTATTTCTACTTGAGATTAAAATATAGTTGGTGTAAAGTTTTGGTGTAACATATTCTTATATCATGCTGATTCAGTCATATTAAAGCATGAAATCATTTTAGTGTATAAAGAGAATGTAAATCTAATTCCATTTCCAACACTTAACCCATATCTAAAGGCTTTATGATATGTTATCACTTAACAAAAGAAAACGAAACTATTTTGGCTCGCCCCACAGTTTCTACACTACATGTCCGCATGTACAGGAAATCTAGTCATGGCAATTGAAGAATTTTTTTGTTTTTCTGAATCAAATTTACAGGTTTTCCACATTTTTCAAATCATGCATATTTTCTTGAGATACTTCAAAGCATTCCTGAATCATCTCAAAATAATATTTACCATTTTCAGATACTGATAAATGTTTTTCTTCTCTAAAGAAAACATAAGATGCTCATATTTTAATAATATCCTAGGAAGAATAATACACCTACATAGCAGCAATGAGCCAAATGCTTGGAAATGTTTTTAAAATGTGATGACGCACTTCAGATGTCACTCATCAGCGGTATAAATTATATTTACAGTCACATAACTAAAATTAAAACCAGTTAGAATATTTTTGAAACATACCTTATGGAAAATATCTTTGATGAACAGAAGTGTTTTGTTGTTGTGTAGCGCTGTGCTCGAGCTTTGAATGTCCTGAATGTCCTGAATGTCCTTCACTGTGTCACAAATGCTTTCGTTTTCAAACATAAATGTTGAAAGGAGTTGCATAACAAAATCAAAATCTGTTCAACCGGAAGTGATGTTCTCATGCCAAACTATCAGCGCGAAGTGAGAAATATCAAAGATTGTGTCCCTGTATTTTGGACTGTTAATAATGTGTCCGAAATAATAGTTTACATAGCAAATATCACAAAAAGCTTTTTTTTTTATTACAGTAAACATGCGATTAAATAAAGTCATTTATTTATGCTCACACAAAATCAACATATTTAAAATGTATTAAATGTATTATTCAAAAGATAAAAAAAATATTGGCTGAATTAGGGTTGTTTTGTTGCTGTTAATTATCATAATATTAACTATAAAACAGTAACAATGATATATAATTCTGTTAATAATAAATACTGAGTGAATATTAATCCTGAATTTTATTTAATTCAATCATCTACTCAATAAAATCACACACATTTATGTAATTCTGAGGTAAACATCTGGTAGCTTCTTCAATGAATGAAATCCATTGTGAGCAAAATGACAATTCATCACGACTGCCAACAGTGGGAGAAATACGACAGTCATATGTGAATGTTAGAGACAGTAAAAATACTGTTGTAACCTCCATTCCCTGATGGAAGGAACGAGACGTTGTGTCTATTCAATCGCGCCATGCTCTGAATCGTGTACATGGGCTGCTGACATAGGTACGGGCAGGCAGTTGCGTGCCAAAGCAACAGGCTGCGTCAGACTGCACATACACTACCCCAACACCCCATAAAAAAACATCATAAACTTTTTAGGTTCCCGGCATCCCGAAGGGGGGGGGGACAAGCGACGTGCTAAGCATGGGAGCAGGCCGTGCCTTTTCTCTCTCTATGTTTCTAGCATAGAGTTAAAGCAGCTGAGGCCATTTTAACGCTATCACACACATCGGGAAGGCATTCTTTTCCAACTCCTATTCTTTAAGGGGGAAAAGACCCCGTGGAGACCACCACCTGCCCAGGCTGGGTGGAAATACATAACATGGGGCTTCTCTTATTATGTAGAAAAGCTTGTCGTCCTGATGGAGGGAACGAGACGTTGTGTCGGAGAAGCGACACTAGGGGTCTCTCTCGAGCGCTGAATATGCCTCTGATCTATGAAAAAAGGCCAATGAGAAGTTGGCAGACAGTATTTGCATACCCCGCCCCCGGACATACGGGTATAAAGGCGAGGAAATACTATGAGTTCATTCAGGACTTTTCTGAGGAGCCGGAAATGGTCTGGCCACAACAGTGGCTTGGCTCAGCAACGTGGCAGGGGAGGACACAACGTCTCATTCCCTCCATCAGGGAACGAAGCTTACATACGTAACCTAGACATTCCCCGTCTGTCGCTCTCTTCAATGTTGTGTCGGAGAAGCGACACTAGGCATGCACCAACGTAGTGCCGTGAGAACCAGGTGACCCAGAGACAAAGGAAATAGCTCTTTTATTGAGAATTTGGATACCGCAGAGGGTGAAATAACAAAAGATTCTCCACCCGGCCCTCCACCGGGGGACAGAGTGGTCTTACCATCTCTGAAGCTAACATCTCGGGCTCTTGGTCGAATGTCTCAGGAGCCCCTGGGAGCCTTCCAGGTCCTCGAGGGGGTCAGTGAGATGGGGGGGTGTCCTCTTCTTGCGGGGCGCTCAACGCGTGGGCTGAGAGCTGGGCCTGGTGTGTCTTCGCAGGGGGACGCCCTCGGCGAGCAGACGGGGCATTTTGGCCCATGGCGGCAGACTTGCGGCGGGGCAGGATATGAGAGATGGCCTCCGTCTGTTTCTTCACCGCGGAGTACTGTTGGGCGATGTCCTCGACGGTGTCGCCGAAGAGGCCGAACTGGGAGACTGGGGCGTCGAGAAAGCGAGTCTTGTCGGTCTCACGCATCTCAAGAAAGTTCAGCCACAGATGACGTTCCTGGACCACAAGGGTGGCAATTGCCTGCCCGAGTGACTGCGCTGTGGACCTTCGTGTCTCTTAGGGCGAGGTCGGTCACTGAGCGCAGTTCCTGCAGCACATCGGGATCAGGGATACCCACGTGCAGATCTTTAAGCGCCTTGGCCTGGTGGACTTGCAGGAGGGCCATGGCATGCAGGGCGGAAGCGACATGTCCGGCAGCACTGTAGGCCTTCACGGTCAGCGAGGATGTTGTCCAACAGGCCTTAGATGGGAGCACAGGGCGACCCCGCCAGGTGGTAGGGTTTCCGGGACACAGGTGGAGTGCAACAGCCCTATCCACTGGGGAATCGCTGTGTCCCTGTGGGCCACTCCACCGTCAAGGGTAGCGAGAGCGGAGCGAGTGGCTTTGTGACGGGTGGAGAGGGGTGCTCTCCACGATGACGTCAGCTCATCATGCACCTCCGGGAAAAACGGGACTGGGGGGGCATGGCTGTGAGCGGTGCCTCAACGCCAGGAACCCAACCGCAGTAATCCAACCGCGACGGCTGTGGGGAGGACGGAGGGTTCCAGTCCAAGCCCACGCTGGCGGCGGCCCGGGAAAGCATGTCGGTCATCTCAGCGTCAGCCTCAGCCCGGGCGTGCTGGCACGAAAGCAGCAACCCAGGGGAGTCATCCGCATCAGACACCGCGCTCTCCGATGCAGAGGCGAGCTCATCCACCTTGAGCTCCAGCTGGCTGTAAGGCGAGCCGCTGTTGCCTCGAGCTCGTGCCGGGGGGGCGGGTGGTCCAAAGGGGCGTACCCAGCGGAGCTGCACCCGCTGCCATCCCCAGATCGCCTCCAGCGCCAGCTGCATCGTCCTCAATCCCGTGGGAAGAAGGATCAATGCGGGGGGCGGCTGGAGTGGCGTGCTTTCGGTTGAAAGCAAGCTGCGACCGCAACATTGCCATGGTCATGTTCTCGCAATGAGAACATGAACCATCCACAAATGCAGCCTCGGTGTGATCGCTGCCCAGACACACGAGACAGCGCTTGTGGCCGTCTGAAGTGGAGAGCACTCTACCGCATCCAGGAACAACACAGGGGGGAAAAGGCATCTTTTAAAAGACGCGTCCTGAAAAGGACATTCCACGCCGCTGTGTTTTGCTCTTTTAGAGGAAATAACTCTTTAAACAAGGAAATCACTCGTTTACAACTCTTTCTGAGTTTTCTCTGCAGTGTCGAAGCGCCCAGGGGCAGAATGCACAGCCATAAGTGGGACCGTGCCACGGATAATACACACAGGAGGAGTCCATGTAGTAGTCCTGACCTGTACAGAGTAAATTAAGTACCCGCAGTGGATTGGGTCGGACAGTTCCTCCGCTGAACTGCGGACCCATAAGGGCTAGGGAGGAACCATCCAGGGATCCGAGAGATGGGATCTCCTGGGAGAAAAAAGCACACGATTTACCTCAGCTGAGGGAAAGGGCACCAGGCGCAAGCAATCCACCCGACCAGTTCGTCAGCGTGTTACTGATCTCTACTGGCTCGGACCTGAGAAAATACGGGACGATACTGACTCTTCCTGGAGATTGTAGAATCTCGCAAATGTATTAGGACTGGGGACCGGTCCTCCAAAGCAAGACCTCAGAACCATTATCTCCAGAAAGAGAAAGTCCTGACGGTCTTCCACCCATCCTTGTGGGATGGGTCACGTGAAACATTCACCTGCACCTTTCCGATACCCCCATGAAACCTCTCCAATACCACCGCCTCTGGTGTTTTGGGAGATAGCGGATTCCAGTGAAATGTTGGGTGTTACGTTGCTTCCTGCTGTAGTCCAGGACATGGAACACTTGACACCCCCTCAAACAGAAAGTGTCAAAATGTATACCTATCTTAGGTCTACGTTCACGCCAGCTGAACAGACTGGCACGGCAGATTCTTCTTTAGGCCCAGGGTAAGCTCCTGTCAATCAGAGCAGCTTATATCCCTGGATGCTTGAATGGGGAGCAGATTTACAGTCCAGACAGAAAATACCGATGGGGGAGTGGAAACTCCACCCCCAGGGTAGTGAAACAAATCTGGTTGAGATTTTACAGAGCGGAAGTGGACCTCTTCACCTCACAGACAGCGCAATCTCCCCTCTACTTCTCTCTGAGTCACCCAGCATGCCCCTGTATGTGTTTTCTCCGGTTTTCTCTGCTCCCAGGAGATGGCCAGAGTTTGCCGGCAAGGGTCTTGCATCTTACAGATAGCGCCGCTTTGGCCGAACAGGTATGGTTTTCTGAGATATTTTCTCTCCTCGACAGCTTGCCTTGGGTGATTCCAGACAGGAGAAACCTTCTGTCTCAGGCGTAGGGGATGATATTTCATCCCTGGCCCGAGTTGTGGAACCTTCATGTTTTGCCCCGAAGGGTACCAACTAAGGGATACTGGGCTTTCGCCTGAAGTCATCGAGAGCATTCTGAGAGCTAGGGCTCCCTCTACTAGAAGTTATGCCAATAAATGGGGTGTCTTTGAAAGATGGTGCATTGGACATAAAGCAGATCCAGTTAACTGCCAGATTGCGTCAGTTCTGGACTTTCTGCAGGAAAAATTATCAGCAGGCACATGCCTTGCCTCTCAGGGTTTATATGGTCGCTCTATCGGCTTGCCATGCCTTGATTGACAGGATGCCATTGTGGTAATATCCTCTGCTCGCCCGCTTCATTCGTGGAACCAAGTGATTAAGACCTCCTGCTAAGACCAGGATCCCTTCATGGGACTTAGCAATAGTCCTTGAAGGTCTGGTTGAGACCCCCTTTGAACCTCTAGAGTTAGCGTCTGATAAACTTCTGACTCTCAAGATGGGTTTTCTTATGGCGATTACTTCTTTAAAAGAATTGGGGATTTGCAGACCCTGTCTGTCTTGCCCCAGGAATGGCTAAAGCAATATTGCACCCTCATCCTGACTACCTGCCTAAGGTTCCTTAATCGGCTGTACATCCGGTCACTCTTGAAGCCTTCTGTTCCCTGCCGTTTACAATGCCAGATCAGGAAAGACTTCACGGACTGTGTCCAGTCCATGCCTTTCAGGATTATGTCCACCGCACTAGCCAGTGGCATAAGTCAGGGCATCTATTTGTTTGTCATGGGGGCCGTAAAAGGGTGAGGGATGCTATTGCCCTGGCCTAAGAGGCATGTGGTCAAGCTTCACCAGTAGGGATCAGGTGATCAGAGTGAGGCTCTACCAGAGGGGTCGCCTCCTCTAAAGCTTTGGCCAGAGGTTTTCCCTCTGCAACATGTTTGTAATGCGGCAGGCTGGCCCTCTCCGCACACATTCTATAGTTTGGATGTTTATGCCACTCCGGGCTCTTATGTCCTTGAGTCAACATCACAAGCTCATGTCTGAGACCTCTCGCACTCTTGTGAGCACAACCGCAAGGGGTCCAGACATCCGCAGTGCAGCGGTGTGGGTATTCTCGTTCCCAAAGCACTAAATCAGCGCAGCATCAAAGTGTAGCTTTTGATAGGGAACATCTCAGGTTACTTAACTGTAACCCCTGTTCCCTGAAAAAGAGGAACGAGATGCTGCGCTTCATTGCCACACTGAGGATGCCCCAGGACTGCTCTTCAGACAAAATACCTGACAATACACCTGTGGCACATCTTTTTATAGCCCCTGTACCGGCGCATCCTGATGATGTCACAAGCAGAGGCTATAAATTCCTGTCAATTTCATTGACGTGTTGCACAGATTTTCACAGCTGGTCACTCCCAATGCGCTAAATCAGCGCAGCATCTCGTTCCGCTTTTTCAGGGAATGGGTGACAGTTAAGTAACCCGAGATGTTTTTTCCCCATCAACTTGATAGGAAAAAAAGTTATCTTGACAGTAGAGTTTACAGAGAACGCTTATCAGACAAAATCTCTTGATGCTGATGGAAACAAAGTTGGATGCAACAACATTTCTTCTTTCAGGCCTTTTCTTTCATTTGACATACAGTACATAAAATTTCCAGAAACTGTCAGCATGACTGATGAAAATGGACCCCAATAATGTGTAAACATTGTCATAGCATTAATACTATGCAATCACAAGATAACCACTAGACAAGAGTTTTTATTTTTTAAGAGAAATAACTTAAAATAATATGTATTTGGGTAATAGAAAAATAACATATGCATGAATAAAGTGTTTAGGTATATGAATGTGTAAGGGAGCGTGTATATTTTAGTTGCTGTGACTGGTTACACTTTTAAAACTCCTCACCATTTTTTAGCACATTTCAGTGGCTCACAACTAAAACTCTGTCCTAACAAAGCCATCATTATTTTCTTTATTAAATTCAGCAACATTTAATAACTTAAAACCACCTTTCAAGTAGGGCTGCAATTAATTATTATTTTGATAATCGATTAATCTAATGATATTTCCAAAGATTGTACATTTTCCGAAACTAAGCATTAAAGTTGTACTTTAGAACAAGAAATGGTGTTACGGTTTGGATATGCTGGTTTGGAAAGCAGGTGTTACTCCATTGTAAAATAATGGGCACCATCAGTTAAGATGACCTTAAAACCATAAGCTGCAACATTATCGGGAAACTCAGCCTCTCTCATTCACAAAAAAAATATATGAGAAATGAGCAAGGCCAAAAACAATACTCTGGACTGTTCACAAGAAATCACAAGAATACATGTCTTCATGTTCCCAATGGATAACTGTGTGGTGAAACAAAACATAATGTAACATAGTGGTAAATATGCCCCTTGTAACTTTTTTTCATAATTTTTTTTTAATTTACACACGCATGCACAAACACGCATACACACATAGAGATCTTCTTCTTATGCAGTCCATCGATTTCGATGATGACGTCATTTCTAGGATGAATTGTTGGAATGTTGAGGCAACTGCTGCTGTCGGCGGTGCCATTGAAGGTGGCTGTGAAGCCCAATCCGGGAGCCACATGTCCTGCCGCAGTAGGGACATGTGAATGCTGAGTCTGGGTATGGATATAGTTGGTGTCTGCGCTGATGCAGCTCAGTTCTGTGTTGAGCGTGCTGTAATTCGATCTGTTGGGCCCCCAGATTGCATGCAGAACTCCATGCCTGACGGTTGGCAGCTGTTGTTTCCAGGACTCCAGGGTTGATGCCACAGCTTTTCAGGGCCTCCTTGAGGTGATCCTTGTAGTGACGCTTCTGACCCCCAGGTCTCCTGTTGGCTGCGTATATCTGCCCATAGAGGACTTTCCGGGGTAGGCGGTGGGAGGGCATGCATATAACATGTCCAACCCATCGCAGTTGCCGCCTAGCAAGGATTGCCTCCATGCTGCTGGAGTTGGTGCGCTGTAGGATGTCCGTGTGAGGGATTTTGTCTTTCCATGTGACTCCTAGTATGCGCTGGAGGCATCTGATGTAAAAACCCGAAGGTTAAAGAGGTTCCTGTCCAGATGAAACTGTAGGCAAACACCCTCGTCAGGGCTGAGGGAGTTGCGGGTGAGGAGGGTGACTGCTGCCAGGAAGAGGTTGAAGATCACTGGAGCCAGTACACACCCCTGTTTCACTCCTACCTGCACAGGAAAGGAGGGGGATTGAGAGGTACCCACAATCACACAAGCTTGCATGCCAACGTGAAACTGTTGTAGGATGTACAGAAATCTTGGAGGCACCCCAAACTTCTCCAGAATGACCCAAAGGACTTGACGGTCAATGGTGTCAAAAGCCTTTGCCAGGTCGATGAAGGCAATGAAAAGGTCTTTGTTTTGTTCTCTGGCCTTCTCCTGCAATTGGCGCAGGACAAAGATCATGTCGGAGGTGGACCGATCCTTCCTGAAGCCACACTGTGACTCAGGAAGTATCCTTTCTGTGATGCTCTTGGTAAGATGGGACAGCATGACCCTCGTTAATACTTTCCCTGCCACAGAGAGCAGGGATATGCCACGACTGTTTCCACAGATGTACTTGTCACCCTTTTTCTTATGGATGGTAACAATGTGTGAGTCTTTCCAGCCTTGTGGAACAGTCTTTTGTGCCCATATTATCTGGATGAGTTGGTGGAGGGTTTTGGTGAGCAAGTACCCGCCTTTCTTTAGAGCTTCTGCAGGGATTCCATCAGGACCAGCAGACTTATTGTCTTTGAGGCTTCATACTGCTGTGAGGACTGTGAAGACCCTTCCAGAAGAAGGTGTATCCTTGCCCGACTTCTATTAGCGAGTCCTCTCCTGCGAGCCGGGTCTCACTCAAAGCTGCAATGTCAATGTTGTATTTGTTAAGCTCGCTCAGCAACCAGGGCAGTGCGCTCATGGGGTCTGTCAGTTCCATTCTGCACATCAAGAAGTGTGCGTACATTCCATGTAGCCAAGATTAATAGTTTAGACTTATATTTATATTTTCGACCGCGTAATGGGATACCTTGGCGACAGCAGTGGGCTGCCCAGGAGTGTAGGGAACAGACAGTGTTTGGGTCACCTTTTCTAGACCCTCCCCCCGGCAGGGGGTGAGCAGTGTGGACCCTGAAGAGGGCTGCTCAGTCACACAAGAAGCTGCCGAATGTGGACGCTGTTCCAACCCGTCCACACAACGACCATCACGCTTGTGCCGCCTCCGTGCAGGGCTCAGGCTAGAGGCTGCTAGTCTGATCCAAGACCTGCCTCCGTCACATTTACCTTGTCGCTGAAAGACTTGTACGGTGAAATGACAGCATACGCAAAGAGTGGATTTAAATGTGAAGAGAGGGGTGCGCAGACTCTATCTCCACAGCTTCATACCAGAATCCAGTTTCCAGTGGCAGGAGATGAACTCTAGACAACCGGATGGACGGTGGAATTGCAGGGGGCTGCCAGGTCTCTGTCTGTTGAGCCTGCCTCTCGCGTGTCCCCAATGCGGTCTTGTTTTGAGGAGACGAAATGCTCACGGAAGACGACCCACAGAGCAGTGGAGGCAGCAGTCTTAGTTGATGGCGGACTGCACTCGCCATGTCGAGGAGTATCATTGGCATAAATGCCAATTGAGTTTTTGCAGCGGATCTAGTGATGCCACTCATCTAGTCCCTCCATACCTGATAGACCTCCGCTGTTGGTCCACGGCTACTTATTCGACTGGGGACCACCGCACGGAGCCCCCGGCTTATTTCGTAGCTTACCTTCATATCTGAAGGGTTGTCCATTATCCGCCACCTATGGACGTGGTTGGTAGCAATCAGCTCTGCCCCACACACACGCACACACACATAGAGATACTCACACACACACACACACACACACATACCTACTTAACCACAAAATGAGGTCGTATGACAGAATACCCTAACTTTGGGGACACCCCTTTCTAGAGGGTCTAGAGACAAAAGAAAAACATGACTGCACTTCAGGAGATGCTCTCATTACAAATATCACTTGATATTTTCAATAAAACCTTTCCTTAAAGACCTGACAAATTACCTTCACTTTAGGGACAGTATTTTTTAAGAAAATTAAGAAGAATCCCTTAAGAAAAAAATAGTTTGAACCAAATTCAGCAGTGAGAACAATATTGCAACAAACTGATGATGTCGTCATACTTGAATCAGCAAAAACTTATGTGCAGTTTATTTAACATCCAAGTGCATCCCCAAGTACAGGTTGCTTTCTCACTAATGTGAACCGTGCCACAGATCTATTGATACCAAACTCCATCCACCTCCTGCAGGTAGTGCTGGGTTTGTGATCTCTGGGATAGATCGTAGATACTGTAGGCACAAATGCTCTTTACCCGTCAAATTATGCTAGAAGTGCTTTTGGGAAACATAGCCATGATCTTTCCCATTATACATTTCATGGGGATGTTCAACATGCTCTGGATTATTGCATCAAATATCGCATTATCCAATTTATCACTTCATCTTGATATCGTGCAGGCCTAGTTTTAAAATATATTTAAATAGTAATTTATTTTACACACAAAGCATTTTCATATCGCTTTTTTATTTCATATATAAGTTATGGAATTTTTTTGCATTTTCTTTAATATCGTCCAGCCCTAGCCCATTGCATGATTGCCATAAATATGCAAACTATGTAGCGACGAGTCAGACTCCCACTTAGACTTTATCAAACATTTCATGTTGCTTGAATAGCTGCTATTTTGGTGTCTTTATACTATGGAAGGCTCCCTTAAGAGCGGGGTATTTCCCTTTGGAAAATGTTAACGAAGCATTATATTGTTACATTTTTTTTTTCTTTCCTATAAAGGAAAGAAATGTATTTTGAAAGGAAAATAAAAGTAAAGAAAAATTTTAGCACTTTCAAAATCAGTGATTATTCGTGGTTAATTAAGTAAATGTATGCGATTAATCACAATTAAAACTTTTCAGCACTAGTTGTAATAAAAAATACAAGATTGTGTCATATTCTTATAAACAGCATTGTTTTATATTATACATATGTTCTGTGATTGATGTATACAATTTTCATAACTGCAATTGAATAAAAAAAATAAGTGTGAAAATCACACTTTTGTTCAAGTCATTGAACAAAAGCCAGCAAAACAGCAAAAACTTACTGAATGTATATCATTCATTTTCTTTAAACCTGCAGTCTATTTTCTCTAAAGAAAGCACAGAGGCATACTCCAAGATATAAAACAACCTTTTTACTTCTGAGTTGGCATCCCTGATTGTTGTCTTTAGTTAATATTTTAGTAATTCTTGGTTTAAACTTTGCTTACTTTGATCCTTTTGTGATCCAGACAGTTGAGCCGTCTCTTCTGGGGCTGCTGACTGAGATGGGTTGCTGCAATCCTCCTCATCACTTGACATATCATCAACGTTATTCTCTTTTTTTTTTCTTCTCCAGATGTGCATGCAGAACTTTGACATCTTGAGTGAAAGGAATGATCTGTGGGGTATTCCACTTGGCTTCTTTTAAAGTAGTTAAAGCACCAGCAGAAATGTATTCGTTCCATCTTGCCTGGTGTATTTTTCTGAAGTCTCGAGCACACTCAGCACGTTGATGGTCTCTGTACATCATGGCATTGCTCTCAACAATACTACAGATCTTGTAGTATTTGAGACCAAGTTTGAGAGCTAGAGAGGGAATGCGGTAGCAGTTTTTCTCTTCATCATAGCCAAATACAACTTTAACAGCTGAAATGACTTGTTTGAAATGTGTAATGAAGTCCACCATAGATCTTAGCTGAGTAATCTTCCTTGCTTCAAGAAGAAGTCTGCCAACTTCTCTCATCTTCTGTCTGATGTAGTCATGTTTATTAACATCAGATCCCATCCTATTAAACATGTGCTCCCCCAGTTGCATGATGCAGCAGTCAGAGTGAACAACACGGGAAACTTCATCATAGTTCATAATGGAAAGTATATTCTTTAAACCTTTGCTCACCTCTAAACCAACTGGAGTTTTCAGAGCGCAGAGTGATCGGACTCTTTTCCTGCCCTGGGATTCATCATCTTTAGGTTTCAGAGGACAGTTCTTTAAATGTTTCCAAAAGCTACGCTTGTTGTAAAGCCCTTGGCAGTAAACACAGTGAATGAAATCCTTGGCTTTTTTGCTCTCTTTTGGACGGTAGCAGGCAACCATCTCTCCATGTCCATTTCTTGCCACATCTGTGTTGTGGTCAAAGTTGCCCCTTTTTCTAAGGAGGTTTAACTGGATTCGCCTCTCTTTAGAATGTTTTGGAAACGCAACTGCCTTTGCAACCTCCACTTCATTGCGATGGACAAATTCAAGGTGTCTTGCCATTTTTTAATAAGGCTTAGAGCAATAAAGACAATACTGCTTCTTCTTATATGACTTGCGATCCTGCACAGGTGATGGCATTGATTGAATAAAAGACCTATCTTCAGAAGAGGGGTCTGTCTCTTTGGTTTTGCATTGCACTTTAGCATTTGGTGATGGTGTTGTCACGCCTGTGTCTGATGAACTGCTTGTATCTTTATAGCTTTGTGAAAAAGGTGAAGTTGGATTTTTCAGAGAACTTTTGACCATACCTTTTCCTAAAGTATTTTCATTAGCTTCATCTAAGCTACTTTCAACCATGCCATATCCAGAAGCACTATCATCTGATTCGTCTGAGCTGCTCTTGGGTACATAGTCAACATCGCTGTAGTCTGTAACATCTGAATCACTGAGGGCTTTCCATGAGTACTGAAAAAGAGAATAACACTTATTGAAATTGTACATCCTTATGTTCATCATGTTTCAGTGCTCAAATAAGGGGGAGTGAACTTTTAAATAAGATAAGGTGTTAGTAGTCTATTGGCATTATGTGGTTTCTGTAAATCTAATTAGCATTGTACTGTGGTTACTTAAGTGTAATGACAAGCAAGACACTCTTTCAGGTTAACATACAAGCATTAAAAATGCTGCATAGCATGTCTTGTACCTCTCACACCATTTCTCTAATAATCTAAAATGGCCTTCTTTGGAGAGTAATATGTGATTGGAATTTGAAGTGCACAAAAATAAATCAAATAATTACAGTTAGACATTTATGTAATAATTGTGACAGGCCTACACAGAAAATTAAGACTGGGTGGAGGTTTCATCTCCACGATATACTGTATCATATTTATATATAAATAAAATGTTAACTGGTAGAGATTTGTTTATATTGTTAATATCATTGCATGTAAATATCTAATGCTTCACCTGGTTGCACTGATAGTGAGACAGACAAACATGCAGAAAGATGAACACAAAAAACACAGCTTGAATTGTATTGGCTATATGCACGGTTACTTCCTGGTTTAGATAAGCCAGCTCTTGCATTTCCGGTCAACTGTCATTCCTGAAGATGTCAAAGATGTTCTATACGTGCTGCCTGCAGGATCTACCTCGAGTCAACATAAATGATGATGTACACCAACTGATTCAGTCAAATTCAAAGACTTCATCAAGCCAACGTGAAAAGGGATGTATTATATCCAGCTATATCCATGACTACAAAGGTAAGTTAGCAAAAGTACACTATAATTATTTCGTTCTGTAAGCTAGCTATAGACAGCTAACTTAGCTAACGTTATTGTATGTAAGTTAGCTACTGTTAAGTTGAAAGACCAACGATAGCTTAACGTTAGCATTGGTAAACAGAATATGACCGCTAAGTTGGCAGCATTTAGATATATAGATTTGTCTCCCGCTACTCTCCTTGACATAACCAGGCTTGGCACTAGCATAACATTTTGTCTTGCTATGTGGTCCTTAGCTACAGTGAGCATGTTTAAAATGCATAATTAAATACACTGTGACTCCATGTAGTTCTGTTATTAAATATGTATTTCAGTAATCTCAGCCACTCTCAATAAAATTATTTACTTGAATCTCAAAACACATGAAATACAGTATCAATTGAGAATAATAATTTTTTTTTTTTTACAGGTTGTTCTCAAAGACTAAACCCGTTGAGCTGTTGGCCTGCCATTGCTCATGTGTGGCAGGGCTTGCACTATGCAATCATGTTACAGCTTTGCTCAACCAGACCTCACATTACAGCCAGGAGGGAGCAACGGCTGTCACCCCTACTCACAGCTGCACAGGGTCTGAGCCTTATTTTTAGACTACTCTTTATTAGACTTAAGATGAACCTCTAATTGAACTGAATGTCCATACACACACACACACATACACACACAACATTCCTGTAGCGTAGAGCTACACAACACTGAAGTAGAATTTGACATGAAAAGCATTAATTTATGATAATAACAAACAGTACATACATGCTTGTCTAACTGTTCTGTTGTGTATATTTTCAGGAGTAACTTGTACAACGGGGCCTGTGACCGGACCTGTGACCTTCCAGACATGTCAGTTCTGCGTTTGAACGAGATTTACAGAGGAATGCCAAGGGAAACTGCTCCACCCACAACAACAATGGAATAGCATTTATTAAATGGTTTATTCAAAGAATATTCAGAGATGGGAGAGTCATAAAAACAATCAAACAAAAGGTTGATTACGTTTACGTTTACTTTTACTTTTACCTACCTATACTTTTGGCTTGAAAATTTCCATTGTTAACTTTCAATCAGTTTTTTTTACAAAGTTCAAATAGTTTGGTTTTCATTACATTTCTGAGCAGTTTTCATGTGCTCACTATTGTCATCTGAGCAGTGGTGGTGGTGTGGTGGTCTAAGCATATAACTGGTACTCAGAAGGTCGCTGGTTCGAGCCCCACAGTCACCACCATTGTGTCCTTGAGTAAGGCACTTAACTCCAGGTTGCTCCAGGGGGATTGTCCCTGTAATAAGGGCCCTGTAAGTTGCTTTGGATAAAAGCATCTGCCAAAAGCATAAATGTAAATGTAAATCTGCCACAAATATATTCTAATAAAATTGAATTCTAGTATACAATGTATACAAATTATGTTGTGTTCATGTGTGCCAAATGCATAAATGTAAATGTAAAGCTTTTACAAGAGGGCCACTCTGGTAATTTAACAGAAGGCATGCAACTACATAGATCTGGTTAATGTTACCAAACATATTTAGGGGGATAACCGTGTCATATAATTTGTCTTCCTTTAAACGGCGAATAAGGTGCTCAACATGCACTCAGATGTGCAATAGCCTGGGTCTCCCTGATCTCGAAGCCTACCACGGCCCCCGTCTCGAAGCCTGTCACGGCCTCGGTCCCGAAGCCTGTCACGGCCCTAATCCCGAAGCCTTACACGGCCCCAGTCCCGAAGCCTTATACGGCCCCCGTCCCGAAGCCTGTCACGGCCCCAGTCCCGAAGCCTGTCACGGCCCTAGTCCCGAAGCCTTACACGGCCCTAGTCCCGAAGCCTGACACGGCCCCATTCCAGAAGTCTGACACGGCCCCATTCCCGAGGCCTGTCACGGCCCCAGTCCCGAGGCCTGTCACGGCCCCAGTCCCGAGGCCTGTCACGGCCCCAGCCTCGAAGCCTGGCACGGCCAGCGAGTCAACACCCATGCCTGCCACAGCCAACGAGCCAGTGCCCATGCCCGCCACGGCCAACGAGCCAGCGCCCATGCCCGCCACGGCCAACGAGCCAGCGCCCACCTCCCTTGGCTCCACCTCCAGAGCATTCCAGACCTACCCCCCTAAAGCCTCCCTTGGCTCCACCTCCAGAGCCTTCCAGGCCTTCGCCCCTAAAGCCTCCTTCGGCTCCACCTCCAGAGCCTTCCAGAACCCCACCTCCAGAGCCGCCTACGGGGCCGCCTCTGACGGCTCTGCCTTTCACAGCTCAGCCCAGACTTCCTGACCCCCTACCTGTCCTGTGGCCTCTTCCCTGGCCTCCGGACCCTATTCCTGTCCGGTGGTCACCTTCCAGACCCCCGGACCCAGTCCCTGTCCTCCAGTCGCCTTCCAGACCCCCTGACCCAGTCTCTGCCCTATGGCTGCCCCCCAGATCTCCAGACCACCCGCCTGTCCACTGTGTTGCCCCTGACCTTGCCTTGAGACTGGCCATTGGCCCCATGGACTGTCTCATTTCCCTCTGTGCCCCTTGGACTACCCTCAATTTTGTTTGTGTGTTTTGTGGGTTGTCTGTTCAGGGTTTTTTTTTGTTTGTTGGGATCGTCCAGCACCACTTCCCAGAGGTCGCGCCTCGCAGCCGAAGCGGCCGTCAGGAGCCAGTCCGTTATAGAGGGGAGTACTGTCACGAACCCCGCTCCCTCGCTCCGCCCCCTCGAGCTTCCTTGCTCGTTTTGCTCCCTCGGGCTTCCACGCCCGTTTTGCTCGCTCGAGCTTGCACGCTCGTTTTTGCTCCTACGAGCTCACATGCTCGTACACTATCTCCCCCCTCGGGCTCACATGCCCGCTCCCAATCGCCAGAACATTATGTACACCTGCACTTGTCTCAATCACAACTTCATTGTATACACCTGCACTCGTCCTATCTCCTTGTTATTCGTTACACCTGCACCGCTCGTTAGTTCCCCTATTTATATCACAGCACATTCGTTTCCCGCTTGTTAGTTATTGTGTTTAGTTTCCCGTATCTTTGCCCCCCACTAGTCTTGTCTAGTTTTGTTCTCCTCTAGTTTACCCCTTAGCTTGCCAGCACCAGTGTTCCCCTAGTTCCCCTGTCTTTTTCTCCCGCTATTCCCGTCTAGTTGTGTCTGATTCCCGGCTTCGACCTCCCGCTCTCGTTGACCACTCTCTCCCGGATTTGCCCCTTTTCTCTACTTTGATTCCCCGGCTTTTGACCCTACGCTCCCCTCGACAACTCTTCTCTGGATTTACCCTGTTTGTACTTTTGCCTGCACTGCTATTAAATAAAAGCAGTTTCATCCGACATTGTGACTGTCTCATCTTGTGTGTGTGTGTGTGCGGGTTACAGCTGGCTTATATTATTCTGGAAGTTGTAATTAACATTCCATGCATATAGCCCATTAGATCATTCGCAAGAGGAATTTATTTTTATATAAAAAGGTGCCGTTTTCTCATGTTCTCACTAGGGCTGGTTTATAGGATGATTTAATCATATATCGATGATATCTGACAAATATCACAATATTGTGAATGACTGAATGATAGTCAATATCGGAAAATGACCAATGATCAAATGGAAAATTATCAGTGGAGTTGATGAATAGAGCTGGGTAGTTGCCAAATATTTTAAACAGTATCCCATATACCATGATTTTAAAAAGGTGCTAATCATAATTAAACAATTAAAATCATTACGGATTTTAGAGACAGGCTGTGTCAATTTTCATTGCTCTGTTGTTTGTCGACATGTTCTCTAAATAGATTCGTAGAAAGCAAGAATCTCTTACATCAATGGAAGATCACTTTTGCACTGATATTCATGGCCAAATTGAGAACAAATACTAAGGATGTCCGCAAAATATTTACATGCCCACAGCAATATTTATATTCTTACATTTAAGAATATAAATAACCTTCCTTCTTTTTATGGGGTGCCCCAGCCCATTAATATTCCACATGGAGAGAGACAATCCACTCATATTAACATTTTACATTTTGACGTATTAGAGAAATTAGATTGGATTAGATAGTAATGCATATTTCCATGAAGGAAGCTGATAAATTTGGGAAGATATGGGGTGGACATGTTTTCTTTAGTGGTGGCTTAATTAGGAGCAGGGGAGTCATTACATTGATAAATAAACATCTACAATTCAAATGTCTCAAACAGATTAAAGATCAATTAGGAAGAGTCATTATTGTTTTAGCAGAAGTTCAGGGGCAAAGGCTGATTTTGGATCTTATGCTACAGAACTGGCTCCACTTTTGTTAGAAGTTTATACAGAATCATTAAAGAACGGAAAGCTTCCCCCAGCCATGACGCAAGCCATGACATAAGATCAGTCTGATTCTTAAAAAGGACAAAGAGCCAAGTGAGTGTAAGAGTTACAGTCCAATTTCCCTGATCCAGCTAGATGTAAAAATCCTAGCTAACCGATTAAGTTATGACATCTCTTATAGATCAAGTGGGGTTTATTCGGGGCCACAGCTCTTTTGTAACATTAGGCGTTTCATCAATATCATGTGATAACTGGCGAATGATCATACTCCGTTCGTTGCCATCTCAGTTGACGAAGAGGCGTTTGATATGGTAGAAAGGGATTATCTTTTTAAGATTTTGGAAATGTATGGGTTTGGGAGTATGTTTACTGGATGGATCAAGTTACTTTATGGACACCCTGTAGTGGTGGTACAAACAAATGAATTTATTTCAGATTATTTTACTCTGGATAGGGGCACTGGCAGGGTTGAGGAAGAGATGGGAAGGACTCTTTCCCCATTATTGTTCTGTCTTGCCCTGGAACCATTAGCAGCTGTGATAAGAAAGGAGTATGGTTTTCCAGGGGTGGTGGCGGGATGTATGGTGCATAAACTTTTGCTTTACACAGATTATATTTTATTATTAGTCTCTGACCCTACTAGATTTATACCTTGCCTCCACAGAATTATTCATTCCTTTTCCAAGTTCTCAGGATACAAAGTCAATTGGTCTAAATCTGATGCTTTGGCTCTGACAGCGTACTGTCCAGTAGCGGCCTTCCAGCCGGGCACCTTCTAGTGGCCCATACAGGGCATTAAGTATTTGGATATTTTATTCCCAGCTAATTTGTCTGATTTAGAGTTCATTTTGACCCTTTAGTAAAAACATTTAGAGCAATGTGGACAGGTGGGCTTCATTACATTTATCGATGATTGGAAAGGTTAATGTTATTAAAATTAACTGTATTCCAAAATTCAACTACCTGTTACAATCTCTCCCTATAGATGTCACCCTCTCTTATTTCAAGCAATTTGATAGTATATTGAAGTCCTTCATTTGGAATGGTAAACATCTCAGTTTAAATTTCAGTGAGTTACATAGGCCGATAGACATAGGTGGGCTAGGCCTACCCAAGATTTTGTTTTATTATTATGCATTCGGTCTCAGACATTTGGCTCACTGGTCGCTTCCACCTGAGAGAGCCCCTCCTTGGAGTGATGCTCAGAGATGGGAAGGGTGGTGGCCTTTGAGGAAGGGGCATTTAGAAGAATGAGGAAGTACAACATGTGTGGGTAGAAATGGGTGCGTATATGTCTTTTATGGACATGTAATTATTATTATTATTATATATTTTATTTGTTTATTTGTCTATTTATTTTTTTGTGAGTATGTGTCTATATTATTTGAGACCACTGTGATGTTGTTGGGGTCAAGGTGGGATTGGGAGGGGAAGGGGTAATAGTGGGGGTTAAGATTGATTCTGTGTTTATGTTTTGGTTTGTGGTGATCATATATGTGAATCAATAAAAAATTGTTAATATGAAAAAACAAATGTGTGTACTCATTAAAATACAACCATGTTGTTAATAAACATTTATCTGTATGTGATATACATTTTAAGTTAATATGAACAAATTTCATGTTAACAAATACATTAATGTGATCTGACAAATGTAATTTGTTAAGAGAATATATGATGTATGAAAAGGGCATTTGATGAAAGTTCACATATTCTTCATTGCAACTGTAGACCCCTTTTATACCTGATATTTGCATCTGTATTGGGTGATATGATCAGAAGTGTTCAGCAATAAATAAAAGGGTTCTAAAACCTTTTTTTATTTGATGACTGAAAGCACATTCAGGTACAGATTGATCAAGTGTAAAAAAGGATAATTCGTTTTACAAAAGTCAGTTAGTTTTAGGTTGCCAGCAGCCATAGCACTCTGTAGCTCAAGACTGGTTGCCCACTGAAGTAAAGCACAGTTTAGTCTCATCAGTACCCGGATGAGAGGCCTCCTTAAGAAAATGAAATTTGCTGCTGGAAGAGGTGTTAGTGAGGCCAACAGGGGGTGCTCACCCTGAAGTCTTTGTGGGTCCTATACACCCTGCAGTCCTTTGTGGGATACCCTATATCCCTAAAACGCATCCACAAACATGTTCAATTGTGATTTAGAATGTTTTATTTATTTATTTTTTCCCCTCAGTGTTGTTGCATAATAAGAAAATGTGCAAATAATTGTAAAACTAGTTAACCATGATTTAATATTTTTTTCAACAATAATTTACCCATCAACCCTGTAACCTCATCTTCACAGAGACATGGCTGCACGACCTATTCCCTCAACGGGAGCCTTTTAGATTTTTTTTTTATTTTTTTTTCAAAACAACATTCTGTTTTTATTTATTTTTACTTTTTAAATGATGTTGCAACATCAATATTTAATAGAATAAATGCATTTCTTAAATCTTGAGACAATTTGTGACCAGAAGAAAAGAAATTTTCCTTGAGGTGTGCCTGTAGCCCCGTTGTACCCTATACTTTGTTTTTGTTTTGAACAACATTAAAAGGTGCTTGGTGTAATTATTAACGTGTAAATTATTGTCCTGTATGCACATGTTCATTTTCTCAGCGCTGTTCAGGATGCACCAATCACATTCGATTGTAAGATAAAAAAAAACAATTCTGGAGAATACACATTTGCATTACCATTGGTATGTTATGGTAAAAAAAAAATTCTGGGTTTTGCATGCAGCCCATGAAAAGATTCATTTCGTTTTTTTGACCGGTATTATATATATAAAAAATAATAATAATAATAATAAAAGAAAAAAGAATACCCCGATGTGTTGAAATGATTTTTATGTTTTTATTTTCAAAGTAAAGTTGATCAAAACCTATTAGTTAATAAACTAATTTATGACCAGACCTAAAAATGTATTCATCGAATAAACCGGACTATTGCAAAAACACACAGCATTAACAGTGTTTCATTTTATTTTCACATTAACATGTTACTTACATTGAAAATAATACCTGAGACAAATACAGAAAACAGATGTTAGGTCCCTGCAAAGTTTGTCACATGATTCACTGGATGCCGTTGTTAAAAGTGAAAGTAAAATTAAATTACTCACATTTTGTTGAATCCCACCTCTGAGAGAAGACGTTTTGACTCGACTGCCTTCTGTGCTTCTTAGTAAGTTTAATGTTTATATAATATATATTCATGATACATAGGCTATAATTAATAACATACATTGCGTCAATTCTACAGTAGTTTTTTTTTTCATTCAAACGAAACTATACAGTTTGTATTTAAGTTTTAAAAGATTGATTTATTTTTCTATTATTATGTATATTCTTTAATAAAGGCCTATGTTTCTAACATGTATATATTCTTATTTTTTTATTTTTCAGAAGCTACTTTTAAAGGTGCTATATATTAAATTAATTTTGACTATATTATTATTATTATTATCTTGGCCATCTTGAGCAAATATAAGTCTTGGCTCCCCTGACGAAGGCAGTCTGTCAATACGTGTTAGCTTTTTAACGTTTTGTTCCTTAATAAAATTAATTTGTATTGAAAATTGAGTGCTTTGCTGTTTTTCAACTTAAACTTGATGTTGACAGCAGCCCAACATGGCAATGAGCAGCTCTTCTTATTTGATTCCTTTTGGATATACTTTTTAAACCATGGTAGCATTCTTCCTTTTGGATACCAATATAAGTATTGCTCACTGTTTTAGCACAATAATTCAGTAATGAGGGTTTAGGGTCGAACTATATCTATAATATACGTGATATTAGGTATTTGTGAATGTTATGTGTATTTCTCATTTCCGGCTCATTAAAAACATAAATGTTGCAGAGAATTCCTTTGTTTAGTGTATCAAATGGCGTACCTACCTAATGGCATATATATTGTGATCACATTGCAAATAAATCAAAAAAGTATACAACAATTTAATTTTCTTTCAAAATAAATACATTGCTAATAAAGTGACTCATGAGGTAATACAGCAAAATTTGGATTTTCGAGTCATTTATTATATCCATTCGCTGATCTCTTGCTTAAGTAAATTACACATTGCCAAAGCAGCCTACTCGTTTCCTCAAAGTGAAGAAAATCTAATTTTTTACTTGTATTTACAAAAACTAGTCAATTGTATATAAAACCAATATTTCAGTTTTTTTACATTTAACATGTTAAATTTGCTAATATTAAATAATCGTCATTGCTGTTGTTCAGTCCAGAGTGTTTCGTGCATAAATAGTCTTTCCTGGAGGAAGTGTCTGTGAGTAAAGTGAAAAGAGACTACTGAAAAGATGTATCAGGTGAGTAACACTTTTTCCTCCAAAATACTTCATTATATAGGAAATTGTTGTTATAAATTGTAACAGTAATGATATGTTCATTTGTACAGAGTATACAGAATACATTCTGCGGAACATTAATGAGAAGGGGAAATAGTAACACTCACTCTCACAGTAACGACCGTCGACTGCTGCTGATCGGCAAAACTGGACTTGGAAAAAGCTCAACAGGAAACACCATCTTTAATGCTTCTGTGTTTCATTCAGAAATGAGTTCTTCATCAGTGACCAGACGATGTCAAACACACACTGATACTGTTAATAACAGAAGACTGACAGTTATTGATACTCCAGACTTTAAATTCTCCACTGATAGAGACTTTGATTCAGACTCTGAACTGAAGAGAGCTCTTGAATCATCTTCTCCAGGTGTTCATGTGATCCTCCTCATTCTGTCTTTAAACACTTTCACAACACAAGAGCTGGATTATGTGACTTGGTTTGAACAGAGATTTGGTGTAGAAGTGTTCAGATATACTATAGTCCTCTTTACTCATGCAGATAAAACACACAGAGCAGTAGGAGAACTGATCAGAGGAAACGACCATCTGTTAAATCTTGTTAATCGTTGTGGTGGAGGATATTGTACAATGAACAATAAAGATCCATCAAACAGAAGACAGGTGACTGAACTCCTGGAGAAGATCGACAGAATGGTGTCTAATAACAGAAACACCTGCTACACTCAAAAAATGCGACTGAAGAATGAGAGAAACAAGAGGATTAAACAGTTTATAAAAACATATAAATACCATATATTAACAAGTGTATTTATGGGTGCAGCGGTTGGTTGTTTATTTGTAATGGCATTGGCAGTCTTATCTCAAATATAGCAACCATGACATTTTGTGCTGTCATTATTAGTGCTGTTGTAGCCACTGGCTCACTCAGTTCACAGTATACTTTAATAAAAGTGTAGGAGTAATCTAATTTCTTAAATAGAAGATTTTATGTTTGATTGTTTTTCACCTTAACCTGTAACTATGAAACGTAACCCTATCTATAAAAGATGTAATAACTTAGTTTAGTTTGATGACTACTGTAATGATTTAAAATCACTCTAGAGGCTCGAGGTTGAAACATGCAATGAGAAATTGTTTCTGTTTGTGTTCAATATTTTATGGCTGTATTTTTTCTGATTTCTATGGTTTTGTCATATATTTGATTACATCTGTTTAGGTGGTGTAGATTTATACACATGCAATTACATTTATCTCAATAAAAATATCATCTAATAATCACCAGAACTTGTTATTGCAACAATTGTGTTGTAATATACAATGCTTTTTACTTTACCCTAGAACCACAACATAAAAACATTTGTGAAAGACCCAGAATTTGATGTAGTTTTCACTCAATTTTAGGAGAATTCAGAGCTTTCTGTATGGAGAAATAAACCACCACCAGCAGCAGCAGCTCATTTCCTAAATGAGAGCAGTTAAATTAGTGGAAAACTAGCTATCATTCCTGCTTGTTACTGTTTATAATCTAAACAGGCCAAGAATCAAGCATAGATCTAAAATGACTTTT
The DNA here is from genome assembly GCF_025860055.1 of Xyrauchen texanus. NCBI lineage: Eukaryota > Metazoa > Chordata > Actinopteri > Cypriniformes > Catostomidae > Xyrauchen > Xyrauchen texanus. The sequence continues at coordinate 49,541,718 of NC_068283.1, forward strand.
TAATCTGAATTGGGTGAATTTTCATTCTCCAGTAATGATCAAAATCATCAAATAAAAGTCAAAACTTCTGCATCTCTTGATGTTCTTTCTTACACAACAGATTAGATCTAATTAAACTATATAGAGAGAAAGAGCAGAACATCAACACATCCACCCTAACCCCTAACAGCAACAATTTAAAAGAATAAAAATAAATTATATCTCACAATTAAGTGCAACCACAATGAATTCTCAGTTGAACTAATTTTTACTGTAAAGTTTTGGAGATAGACTTATCAAAATATGAGATTTCTTAATCATTATGAAGTAAAACAAAGTTATCAAGCCAATTTTTCTCAGTGTTTTCATTAGGAAAATGTAGGATTAACTCTAATGTCCCTGAATTATTCTGTAAAAGTCACAATGGTAATTCATATGTGATTTACAGGAACAAGACAAATCAATCATCTACCCACAAGTTTCTTCTATAACTTGCAGTTCCTGTATCACAAGTTTTGGAGAGACATGCCAATTTTTGCTTAGGAGACCTGACTGGAGTCACTCAGCACGCCCTGGATTCAAACTCACGACTCCAGGTGTGACAGTCGGCGTCAATACTCACTGAGATATCCAGACTCCCAAAATCAGGATTTTGTTCTGCTATTATGACTATGTCTATAGCAGAATGTGAGACTGAACAAATATAGACTGAATAAAGATTTCTGCCACAATGTATTAGACAAGCACTTTCTGGAAGTTCTAATAATTCATTTACAAGTAACTTGACTTAAAAGTCTTGAACGGGCATGACATCTCTGTCATCAACCCTCCATTTTACCAGAATCTTCTCTTTAGGCAAATGCGGGATTAACTCTTATGTCCCTAAATCATTATGTCCTTAAGTCACAATGATTATTCATATGAAAAGAAATCAATCGTCAACAAGTTCCTTATATAACTTGCAGTTCCTGTATCACAAGTTTTGGAGAGACACGGATAAACTGTTGACATTTGCAAAATGCAAATTAACAAATGAAAGATCAACACTGTGAGGTGATGTTCCTTCCTAGAAACAAAACATTTAAAAGAAGTCACATTTTCTTTACACGCAACTTTGACGTTGATTCATGTGCTGTCATTTTTACAATGATTATGTTGAATGTCTGGTATGATTTGCTTTTATGATGTCAAAACAAACAAAAGACTGAGTGAAATCTTTCCATTCATCAATGAGGGCCTCAACTCAAACCTCTTTATGATGCTTAAAACCTTACATGATGCTACGATTCAAAGAAAAGAAACCTTCAACTGTCACCAGATAACTATTGATGCAGTGAGATCCAGCAGATGGAAAATGACTTCAATAAATCAGATGATTTGTAGAAGGAATAATGCATTTTATTTGTACAGACATTAGTAAAATGAATAAAATATGAATTAATGAGAATAAAATGAAATTATAAAGGAATTTTTTTTTAAGTTTGGTTCTTTACTGTTCAGTAGATATATCTTAAGGATATATACATGGAATAAGTCCTGGAATTAATCTAAAAATACTATGTCTTGTCTTTGTTTAATGAACTAAGTAAAAAAATTGAAAGAATCTTAAAGTACAGATAATGAGATGAGGCCTCAAAGTTGGAGATCAAGGCAAGGTAAGTTTATTTATATAGCACATTTCATACACAATGGTAATTCAAAATGCTTTACATAGAAGAGATTAAAATAAGAATAAAAAATAAGAATAATTGAAACAGTTTAGAATAAAATAAAATAAAATACAGTAAAACAGTGGGACACACAGTGGCACAGTGCTCATTCAGTAAATGCACAGCTAAACAGATGTGTTTTGAGTCTGGATTTGAATGTGACTACTGTAGGAGCACATCTGATCTCTTCTGGAAGCTGGTTCCAGCTGTGGCTGGCATAAAAGCTAAAAGCAGACTCTCCTTGCTTAGAGTGAACCCTTGGTATTTCTAGCTGATGTGATCCTAATGATCTGAGTGATCTGTTGGGTTTATATTCAGTGAGCATATCTGCAATATATTGAGGTCCTAGCCCATTGAGTGATTTATATACCAGTAATAATACTTTAAAATCAATCCAAAATGTAACTGGGAGCCAGTGTAAAGACCTGAGGACTGGTGTGATATGTTCATATTTTCTGGTTCTGCTCAGAATCCTGGCAGCAGCGTTCTGTATGAGCTGCAACTGTCTTATGGTCTTTTGGGAAGGCCAGTGAGGAGTCCATTACAATAATCCACCCTGCTGGTGATGAAAGCATGCACAAGTTTCTCTAGGTCTTGACTGGAAACAAAGCATCTAATTCTTGCAATATTTTTCAGATGATAGTATGCTGATTTAGTTATTGCTTTGACATGACTACTGAAACTAAGGTCTGACTCTAGAGACACACCAAGATTCCTGACTTGATTTTTAGTTGTTTGACCCCTAGCGTCAAGGTATGCATTCACCTTGAGAACATCATCTTTGTTTCCAAATGCAATGACTTCAGTTTTGTCTTTGTTTAACTGAAGAAAGTTTTGGCACATCCAACCGTTAACTTCATCAATGCATTGGCACAGGGAGTCAATGGGGCTGTAATCGTTAGGTGATAGGGCTAAGTAGATCTGTGTGTCGTCTGCATAGCTGTGGTAAGCAATTTGGTTCTTTCTCATTATTTGGCTCATTGGGAGCATATACAGGTTGAACAGGAGTGGCGCAAGAATTGAGCCTTGAGGGACTCCGCATGTCATGGACGTCCACTCAGACTTATGGTCTCCTATACTCACATAAAAACCTCTCCCTTCTAAGTATGACCTGAACCATTTTAGGACCATCCCAGAAAGCCCCACCCAGTTTTCCAGCCTGTCAAGAAGTATGTTGTGATCGACATTGTCAAATGCAGCACTGAGGTCGAGTAGTACCAGTACTGATAATTTGCCTGTATCAGTATTTAAGCGAATATCGTTTATTATCTTTATGAGCGCTGTCTCTGTGCTGTGATGCGATCGGAAACCAGATTGAAAATTGTCAAAGTATCCATTTGAGTTCAAGAATTTGTTCAGCTGATTGAAGACAACTTTTTCAATGATCTTGCCTATGAAAGGAAGATTTGAGATCGGTCTATAGTTGCTTAATATGGTCTTATCCAGATTGCTCTTTTTCAAGAGGGGCTTGACAACTGCAGTTTTCAGGGAGTTTGGAAAACTCCCAGAGAGAAGTGAGGAGTTTATCACTTCTAGGAGATCTGCTTCTAAACAGTTGAACACACTTTTGAAAAAAGATGTGGGAAGTGCATCAAGGGCGCAGGTTGATGTTTTAAGGTGCTGTACGGTTTCTTCCAAAGTTTTGCCATCAATTTCTTTGAAATCAGACATAGTAACTACTTTCTCAGGTTGTGGTTTGATTTGTCTGACCCCAGCACAACTCAAGGATGTGCTGATCACCTTTCTGATATTATTGATTTTCTCAGAGAAGAAAGAAGCAAACTCACTGCACTTGCTGTCTGAGAGCATTTCACTGGGAATCTGGCTTGGGGGGTTTATCAGTCTCTCTACAGTCGCAAAAAGAGTGCGTGTGGTTTTAAGGTGCTGTTTATAATATTCGAGAAGAAAGTCTGTCTAGCTTTGCCTAGTTCCATATTAAAAGCATGGATGCTGTCTTTGTAGATGTTATAATGGACTACAAGTTTTGTCTTCCGCCACATGCGCTCTGCTTTTCTGCATTGTCTTTTCATATTTTGCACTGCTGTTGAGTTTCTCCAAGGCGCTTTTTGTCTGCCACTCTTCTTCCTGACTTTCACAGGAGCAATATCATCAATTACACTTTTAACTTTTGAGTTAAAAGAATCAAGGAGAAAATCAACAGTGTAAGCAGATATACTTGGTGTTAAAGATATAGCCTTCATAAATAGTACACTAGTGTTCTCATTTAAGCATCTCTTCTTGACAGACACAGATCTAGCTTCAATGGCAGGAGAGATCAATATATCAAAGAAAACACAGAAATGATCAGACAGTGCTACATCCTTAATAACAATCGATGAAATGTTTAGACCCTTACTGATAAGTAAATCTAGAGTGTGTCCATGATTGTTTGTGGGTCCATGTACATGCTGAGTCAGATCAAAAGTTTTTAAAACAGTTATGATTTCTTTTGTCATATTGTTTTCTGCATTATCTATGTGAATGTTAAAATCTCCAGCAATGGCAAAACAGTCAAACTCTGAGGTAATTGTTGATAACAGTTCTGTAAAGTCCTCAGCGAAGGCTGGAGAGTATTTTGGAGGCCTGTAAATAATGATAAGTAAAATCATTCAAGAAATGTGGATATAACGGGGTCGACATAGAAGTCCGAGCTGTTTGATGACTGGGATGCAGGATGGAATGGAGAAGTTGATTAGTTCGACCAGTTGCAGAGTTGAATATATGAACATGATGCCGAGCGGAGGGACTGAGAGCTCCGTAATTGCAACTGGTCGAACTAATCAACTTCTCCATTCCATCCTCATTCAGAAATTTTCTTCGGAGCCGTGGGAGTGTCAGCAGTCAGCTGCGAGTTACACCTGTTCCTGTTCCTCTGACGCTTTGCTTGCTGTTGGATCTACGGCGTACAACAGCGGCTTTCTCCTTCTCTGCACGGCAGTGCAGTTTGCCCCTGGGCACTTTGACAGCGCAAACACTAAAAGAGTTTGTAAAAGAGTGATTTTCTCTATGAAAGAGTATTTTCCTCTAAAGAGCATTACACAGCGGCGTTGAATGTCCTTTTCAGGACGCGTCTTTATAAAGATGCCCTTCCGCCCCTGTGTAGTTCCTGGATCCGGTAGAGTGCTCTCCGCTTCAGACGGCCACAGGCGTTGTCTCGTGTGTCTGGGTTGCGATCACACCGAGGCAGCGTTTATGGATGGTTCATGTTCTCACTGCGAGAACATGACCATGGCAACGTTGAGGTCGCGGCTCGCTTTCAACAGAAAGCACACCACTCCAGCCGCCCCCAGCATCGCTCCTTCTTCCCATGGGATTAATATCGATGCCGCTGGCGATGGAGGCAATCTGGGGATGGCAGCGGGTGCAGCTCCGCTGGGTACGCCCCCTCGGACCAACCGCCCCCCGGCACGCTCGTTGACTCCTGTTCGTGCTCTAGGCAACAGCGGCTCGCCTCACAGCCAGCCTGCCTATCCTCTAGAGCCAGAGGTGGATGATCTCACCGCTGCATCGGAGAACGCGGCTTCTGATGCAGACGACACCCCTGGGCTGCCGCCTTCGGGCACGCCCAGGCTGAGACGGATGCGCAGATGTCCGATATGCTTGCTCAGGCTGCCGCTAGCGTGGGGCTGGACTGGAACGCTCCATCCTCCCCACAGCCATTGCGGCTGGATGTTTGATTCCTGGGAACACCGCGCCACTCACAGCCACGCACATCCCCGGTCCCATTAATTCCCAGAAGTGCATGATGAGCTGACGTCTACGTGGAGCGCCCCGCTCTCCACTCATCATGCCACCCGCTCATCCGTTCTCGCTACCTTCGACGGCGGAGTGGCCCACGGGTACACAGCGATTTCCCCAGGTGGATAGGGCTGTTGCGCTCCACCTGTGCCTTGGAAACCCGACCACCTGGCGGGGTCGCCCTGTGCTCCCCTCCAAGGCCTGTAGGACGACGTCTACACTGCCTGCTAAAGCCTACAGTGCTGCCGGACACGCCGCTTCCGCCCTGCACGCCATGGCCCCCCTGCAAGTCCACCAGGTCAAAGCACTTAAATATCTGCACGTTTGTAGCCTTGATCCTGATGTGCTGCAGGAACTGCGCTCAGCGACCGACCTCGCCCTCAGGACCACAAAGGTCACAGCACAGTCACTCGGGCAGGCGATGGCCACGCTCTTGGTCCAGGAACGACATCAGTGGCTGAACTTGGTCGAGATGCGTGAAACCGACAAGACTCACATTCTTAACGCCCCTGTCTCCCAGTTCTGTCTTTTCGGCAACACCGTTGAGGACTTACCCAGCAATTCTCCGCGGTGAAGAAACAGACGGAGGCCGTTTCACACATCCTGCCCAGCCGCAAGCCTGCCGCCATGGGCCATGCCCATCTGCTCGACGAGGGCCTACTCCTGCGAAGACACACCCTGCTCCGCCCTAACCCGGGCCCAGCTCTAGTCAGGGCTGCGGTACCCATATTCTCAAGTTATTCCCTTTGTCTCTGGGTCACCCGGCCAGCAAATGCCGTTCTTAGATATAACTATAGATGTTACTGTTTCAAGCAATGTGCAGACGGGAGTCTTGCACAAACAGGATAAGACAAACTTGTGTTAGTGCTGGTGCGTCAGCATACAAGGTCACTTAACCGCAGACTTTGCACTTCAGTGGGTCATAACAAAATATGTCCTGACGCGTTTGAGTTAACTTCAAACCGCGCAGAACGCGCTGTGCCAAAAAAAAAAAAGCGTAAGTCTCAAGAGGGTATAAAACCCTAAAACCTTAACTTTGGTCCTCAGTGAAAGTATAACAGCTCAACTCTGGCTCTTTGCATCTGATCTCCAACTTTGAGGCCTCATCTCATTATCTGTACTTTAAGATTCTTTCATTTTTTTTACTTAGTTCATTAAACAAAGACAAGACATAGTATTTTTTTATTAATTCCAGGACTTATTCCATGTATATATCCTTAAGATATATCTACTGAACAGTAAAGAACCAAAACTTTAAAAAAAATCCTTTATAATTTCATTTTATTCACATTAATTAATATTTTATTCATTTTACTAATGTCTGTACAAATAAAATGCATTATTCCTTCTACAAATCATCTGATTTATTGAAGTCATTTTCCATCTGCTGGATCTCACTGCATCAATAGTTATCTGTTGACAGTTGAAGGTTTCTTTTCTTTGAATCGTATCTCTGCTGCACTGTGCTTCACTGAAACCTGGCTGAGTGAAGCCATTCCGGACAGCGCATTACATCTGCCGGGCTTCCAGATGTTCAGAGCGGATCGCATCGCGGAGTTAACGGGGAAAACGATAGGTGGTGGAACATGCTTTTACATCAACAAAAGTTGGTTTACAGATGTAACAACATTAAAGAGGATGTGCTGCCCAAAACTGGAAGCGCTCTTTATTAACTGTAAGCCGTTCTACTCGCCGCGGGAGTTTTCTTCGTTTATTCTGGTGAGTGTTTACATTCCTCCAAACGCGTCTGGGAACTTAGCGCTGCAACAGCTGGCTGATCAAATCTCAGACACAGAACAACAGTACCCGGACTCAGTTATTATTATTCTTGGGGACTTTAACAAAACAAATCTCACACGCGAACTGCCCAAATACAGACAGCACATTACATGCCCCACCAGAGACAGGAATATATTGGATCACTGCTATACAACATTAAAGGATGCATATCGCTCTGTCCCACGTGCAGCTTTGGGACTCTCTGATCACTGTCTGGTTCATCTTCTCCTGACCTACAGGCAGAAATTAAAATCAACAAAGCCAGTTGTAAGGACTATAAGGAGATGGACTAATGAAGCAGAGCTGGAACTACAAGCCTGCTTTGACTGCACTGATTGGAGTGTTTTTGAAGCTGCAGCTACAGACCTGGACGAGCTCACAGATACTGTTACATCATACATCAGTTTCTGTGAGGATATGTGCATCCCTACTAGGACATTTTTATCATTTCAACAATGATAAACCATGGTTCACAGGAAAACACAGAGAGCTTCATCATGCCAAAGAGGAGGCTTACAGGGGTGGGGATAGAGTCTTGTATAATCAGGCCAGGAACACACTGAATAAGGAAATCAGAGTGGCTAAAAGAAGCTACTCTGAGAAGCTGAAAAGTAAGTTTTCAACTAACGACCCTGCATCAGTGTGGAGTGGCCTGAAACAACTTACCAATTACAGGACTCCTACCCCCAACCCTGTGGCGGACCAACGACTGGCTGACGACCTGAATGTGTTTTATTGCAGATTTGAAAGGCCCAATTTCACACCCCACATGCACTCGGACCTTCATTTCACACAACCATTAACACCTCCTGCAACCCCCCTCCTCCCCCCTCCTGCTACACTACCTGCACTCAAGATCTGTGAGGACGATGTGTGCCGTGTCTTTCGGAAGCAAAGGTCAAGGAAGGCTCCAGGCCCAGATGGCATCTCACCAGCATGCCTTCGTTCCTGTGCTAACCAACTGGCCCCCATCTTCACTCAGATCTTCAATAGATCACTGGAGCAGTGTGAAGTCCCATGCTGCTTCAAACGCTCCGTTATTATCCCCGTCCCTAAGAAACCTAAAATCACAGGACTTAATGACTACAGACCTGTCGCCCTGACATCTGATCTGAGTGACTGGTGTTGGACCACCTGACGGACATCACTGGACCCTTTCTGGACCCCCTTCAATTTGCTTATCGAGCAAACAGGTCTGTGGATGATGCAGTCAACATGGGATTGCATCACGTCCTGCAACATCTGGACAGACCGGGTACATACGTAAGGATCCTTTTTGTGGACTTCAGCTCGGCTTTCAACACAATCATACCAGATATACTCCTAAATTAAACCAACTCCCTGTTCCCACCTCTACCTGTCAGTGGATTACCAGCTTTCTGACGGACAGGCAGCAGCTTGTGAGGCAGGGAAAATTAACTTCCACCACCTGTACCATCAGCACTGGTGCCCCCCAGGGATGTGTGCTCTCCCCACTACTCTTCTCGCTCTACACAAATTACTGCACCACCAAGGACCCCTCTGTCAAGCTCCTGAAGATTGCAGACGACACCACTGTCATCCCGAGATGATGATGAGTCTGCATATAGAAAGGAGGTTGAGCGGCTGGCTTTCTGGTGCAGTCAAAACAACCTGGAGCTGAACACGGTCAAACCGGTGGAGATGATTGTGGACTTTAGGAGGAACACCCCAACATTGTCCCCCTCACCATTCTAAACAGCACTGTGGCAGCAGTGGAGTCATTCAGGTTCCTGGGCACTACCATCTCACAGGACCTGAAGTGGGAGATACACATCGACTCCATTGTGAAAAAGGCCCAGCAGAGGTTGTACTTCCTTCGCCAGCTGAGGAAGTTCAACCTGCCACCAGTGCTGCTGATACAGTTCTACTCAGCAGTCATTGAGTCTGTCCTCTGCACCTCAATAACTGTCTGGTTTGGTGCAGCTACGAAATCAGACATCAGAAGACTACAAAGGACAGTTTGGTCTGCTGAGCGGATTATTGGTTGCCCCCTGCCCCCCCTTCAAGAACTATACACTTCCAGAGTGAGGAAAAAGGCTGGTAAAATCACTCTGGACCCCACCTCACCCTGCCCACAACCTTTTTGAACTGTTGCCTTCTGGCCGGCGCTTCAGAGCTCTGAACACCAGAACCGTCAGACACAGGAACAGATTTTTCCCTCAGGCCATCCATCTAATGAACAATTAAATTGCCCCATTGAGCAATAATTATGTGCAATACACAGTTTAAGTCTATTTATATTATCCAACATATCCACTTCTGCCATTACTTACATTGCTCTGTACATAATATACTGTTTTTTGTTCTTTATATAACAGATCGTATTAGATTTGCACTACATGTGTGTATGTGGGTGTGTATGAAGGTGAGTGTATGTACGTATATGTATAATTATTTATTTTGTGTTCTTTTTTGTTTTTAATTACCTATGTCTTGCTGCTGTTTTTGGTATTGTTTGTATTGTTGTTGACTGGAAGCTTCTGTCACCAAGACAAATTCCTTGTATGTGTAAGCATACTTGGCAATAAAGCTGATTCTGATTCTGATTCTAATCATGTAAGGTTTTCAGAAAGAGGTTTGAGTTGAGGCCCTCATTGATGAATGGAAAGATTTCACTCAGTCTTTTGTTTGTTTTGACATCATAAAAGCAAATCATACCAGACATTCAACATAATCATTGTAAAAATGACAGCACATGAATCAACGTCAAAGTTGCGTGTAAAGAAAATGTGACTTCTTTTAAATGTTTTGTTTCTAGGAAGGAACATCACCTCACAGTGTTGATCTTTCATTTGTTAATTTGCATTTTGCAAATGTCAACAGTTTATCCGTGTCTCTCCAAAACTTGTGATACAGGAACTGCAAGTTATATAAGGAACTTGTTGACGATTGATTTCTTTTCATATGAATAATCATTGTGACTTAAGGACATAATGATTTAGGGACATAAGAGTTAATCCCGCATTTGCCTAAAGAGAAGATTCTGGTAAAATGGAGGGTTGATGACAGAGATGTCATGCCCGTTCAAGACTTTTAAGTCAAGTTACTTGTAAATGAATTATTAGAACTTCCAGAAAGTGCTTGTCTAATACATTGTGGCAGAAATCTTTATTCAGTCTATATTTGTTCAGTCTCACATTCTGCTATAGACAGAGGGTGTGCTCAAGGGTATGGTTTGAGGTATATAGTTAGACAGGCAGGTAGGCCATCCAATCATTAAATTTAGCCCAAATTAAATGATTGGACAGGCCTTTTACAGGACTGTGAGTGCCACAGAAACTTATTATTAATTAATTTTATTATTCATGTATTTTTTTATTTTTTTTTGTATCAGAGCATTTCATTTATTGATTGCAGATACTTTCCACTTTCAATTATAAAATTTATCATCGAATTGTATTAGAAAAGATACAGAATCAAAGTTTTAATCAATTGAGAGAAAGAGTTTATTGAAGACAAATTGTTTCCCGTCGGTCGATCATTTTGACGTCGTGTCGAAGAAGCGACACTAGGGGTCTCTCTTGGATGCCGAGTATGCCTCTGATGCTTGAAAAAAGGCCAATGAGAAGTTGGCAGACAGTATTTGTATACCCCGCCCCCGGACATATGGGTATAAAGGCGAGGAAATACTATAGTTCATTCAGAAATTTGCTTCGGAGCCGTGGGAGTGTCAGCAGTCAGCTGCGAGTTACACCTGTTCCTGTTCCTCTGACGCTTTGCTTGCTGTTGGATCTACGGCGTACAACAGCGGCTTTCTCCTTCTCTGCACGGCAGTGCAGTTTGCCCCTGGGCACTTTGACAGCGCAAACACTAAAAGAGTTTGTAAAAGAGTGATTTTCTCTATGAAAGAGTTCCTGTAAAGAAGATTTTCCTCTAAAGAGCATTACACAGCGGCGTTGAATGTCCTTTTCAGGACGTGTCTTTATAAAGATGCCCTTCCGCCCCTGTGTAGTTCCTGGATCCGGTAGAGTGCTCTCCGCTTCAGACGGCCACAGGCGTTGTCTCGTGTGTCTGGGTTGCGATCACACCGAGGCAGCGTTTATGGATGGTTCATGTTCTCACTGCGAGAACATGACCATGGCAACGTTGAGGTCGCGGCTCGCTTTCAACAGAAAGCACACCACTCCAGCCGCCCCCAGCATCGCTCCTTCTTCCCATGGGATTAATATCGATGCCGCTGGCGATGGAGGCAATCTGGGGATGGCAGCGGGTGCAGCTCCGCTGGGTACGCCCCCTCGGACCAACCGCCCCCCGGCACGCTCGTTGACTCCTGTTCGTGCTCGAGGCAACAGCGGCTCGCCTCACAGCCAGCCTGCCTATCCTCTAGAGCCAGAGGTGGATGATCTCACCGCTGCATCGGAGAGCGCGGCTTCTGATGCAGACGACACCCCTGGGCTGCCGCCTTCGGGCACGCCCAGGCTGAGACGGATGCGCAGATGTCCGATATGCTTGCTCAGGCTGCCGCTAGCGTGGGGCTGGATTGGAACGCTCCATCCTCCCCACAGCCATTGCGGCTGGATGTTTGATTCCTGGGAACACCGCTCCACTCACAGCCGCGCACATCCCCGGTCCCATTGTTTCCCAGAAGTGCATGATGAGCTGACGTCTACGTGGAGGGCCCCGCTCTCCACTCATCATGCCACCCGCTCATCCGTTCTCGCTACCTTCGACGGCGGAGTGGCCCACGGGTACACAGCGATTTCCCCAGGTGGATAGGGCTGTTGCGCTCCACCTGTGCCTTGGAAACCCGACCACCTGGCGGGGTCGCCCTGTGCTCCCCTCCAAGGCCTGTAGGACGACGTCTACACTGCCTGCTAAAGCCTACAGTGCTGCCGGACACGCCGCTTCCGCCCTGCACGCCATGACCCCCCTGCAAGTCCACCAGGTCAAAGCACTTAAATATCTGCACGTTTGTAGCCTTGATCCCGATGTGCTGCAGGAACTGTGCTCAGCGACCGACCTCGCCCTCAGGACCACAAAGGTCACAGCACAGTCACTCGGGCAGGCGATGGCCACGCTCTTGGTCCAGGAACGACATCAGTGGCTGAACTTGGTCGAGATGCGTGAAACCGACAAGACTCACATTCTTAACGCCCCTGTCTCCCAGTTCTGTCTTTTCGGCAACACCGTCGAGGACTTACCCAGCAATTCTCCGCGGTGAAGAAACAGACGGAGGCCGTTTCACACATCCTGCCCAGCCGCAAGCCTGCCGCCATGGGCCATGCCCATCTGCTCGACGAGGGCCTACTCCTGCGAAGACACACCCTGCTCCGCCCTAACCCGGGCCCAGCTCTAGTCAGGGCTGCGGTACCCATATTCTCAAGTTATTCCCTTTGTCTCTGGGTCACCCGGCCAGCAAATGCCGTTCTTAGATATAACTATAGATGTTATTGTTTCAAGCAATGTGCAGACGGGAGTCTTGCACAAACAGGATAAGACAAACTTGTGTTAGTGCTGGTGCGTCAGCATACAAGGTCACTTAACCGCAGACTTTGCACTTCAGTGGGTCATAACAAAATATGTCCTGACGCCTTTGAGTTAACTTCAAACCGCGCAGAACGCGCTGTGCCAAAAAAAAAAAAGCGTAAGTCTCAAGAGGGTATAAAACCCTAAAACCTTAACTTTGGTCCTCAGTGAAAGTATAACAGCTCAACTCTGGCTCTTTGCATCTGATCTCCAACTTTGAGGCCTCATCTCATTATCTGTACTTTAAGATTCTTTCATTTTTTTTTACTTAGTTCATTAAACAAAGACAAGACATAGTATTTTTTTATTAATTCCAGGACTTATTCCATGTATATATCCTTAAGATATATCTACTGAACAGTAAAGAACCAAAACTTTAAAAAAAATCCTTTATAATTTCATTTTATTCACATTAATTAATATTTTATTCATTTTACTAATGTCTGTACAAATAAAATGCATTATTCCTTCTACAAATCATCTGATTTATTGAAGTCATTTTCCATCTGCTGGATCTCACTGCATCAATAGTTATCTGTTGACAGTTGAAGGTTTCTTTTCTTTGAATCGTATCTCTGCTGCACTGTGCTTCACTGAAACCTGGCTGAGTGAAGCCATTCCGGACAGCGCATTACATCTGCCGGGCTTCCAGATGTTCAGAGCGGATCGCATCGCGGAGTTAACGGGGAAAACGATAGGTGGTGGAACATGCTTTTACATCAACAAAAGTTGGTTTACAGATGTAACAATATTAAAGAGGATGTGCTGTCCTAATCTGGAAGCGCTCTTTATTAACTGTAAGCCGTTCTACTCGCCGCGGGAGTTTTCTTCGTTTATTCTGGTGAGTGTTTACATTCCTCCAAACGCGTCTGGGAACTTAGCGCTGCAACAGCTGGCTGATCAAATCTCAGACACAGAACAACAGTACCCGGACTCAGTTATTATTATTCTTGGGGACTTTAACAAAACAAATCTCACACGCGAACTGCCCAAATACAGACAGCACATTACATGCCCCACCAGAGACAGGAATATATTGGATCACTGCTATACAACATTAAAGGATGCATATCGCTCTGTCCCACGTGCAGCTTTGGGACTCTCTGATCACTGTCTGGTTCATCTTCTCCCGTCCTACAGGCAGAAATTAAAATCAACAAAGCCAGTTGTAAGGACTGTAAGGAGATGGACTAATGAAGCAGAGCTGGAACTACAAGCCTGCTTTGACTGCACTGATTGGAGTGTTTTTGAAGCTGCAGCTACAGACCTGGACGAGCTCACAGATACTGTTACATCATACATCAGTTTCTGTGAGGATATGTGCATCCCTACTAGGACATTTTTATCATTTCAACAATGATAAACCATGGTTCACAGGAAAACACAGAGAGCTTCATCATGCCAAAGAGGAGGGTTACAGGGGTGGGGATAGAGTCTTGTATAATCAGGCCAGGAACACACTGAATAAGGAAATCAGAGTGGCTAAAAGAAGCTACTCTGAGAAGCTGAAAAGCAAGTTTTCAACTAACGACCCTGCATCAGTGTGGAGTGGCCTGAAACAACTTACCAATTACAGGACTCCTACCCCCAACCCTGTGGCGGACCAACGACTGGCTGACGACCTGAATGTGTTTTATTGCAGATTTGAAAGGCCCAATTTCACACCCCACATGCACTCGGACCTTCACTTCACACAACCATTAACACCTCCTGCAACCCCCCTCCTCCCCCCTCCTGCTACACTACCTGCACTCAAGATCTGTGAGGACGATGTGTGCCGTGTCTTTCGGAAGCAAAGGTCAAGGAAGGCTCCAGGCCCAGATGGCATCTCACCAGCGTGCCTTCGTTCCTGTGCTAACCAACTGGCCCCCATCTTCACTCAGATCTTCAATAGATCACTGGAGCAGTGTGAAGTCCCATGCTGCTTCAAACGCTCCGTTATTATCCCCGTCCCTAAGAAACCTAAAATCACAGGACTTAATGACTACAGACCTGTCGCCCTGACATCTGACTGGTGACTGGTGTTGGACCACCTGAAGGACATCACTGGACCCTTTCTGGACCCCCTTCAATTTGCTTATCGAGCAAACAGGTCTGTGGATGATGCAGTCAACATGGGATTGCATCACGTCCTGCAACATCTGGACAGACCGGGTACATACGTAAGGATCCTTTTTGTGGACTTCAGCTCGGCTTTCAACACAATCATACCAGATATACTCCTAAATTAAACCAACTCCCTGTTCCCACCTCTACCTGTCAGTGGATTACCAGCTTTCTGACGGACAGGCAGCAGCTTGTGAGGCAGGGAAAATTAACTTCCACCACCTGTACCATCAGCACTGGTGCCCCCCAGGGATGTGTGCTCTCCCCACTACTCTTCTCGCTCTACACAAATTACTGCACCACCAAGGACCCCTCTGTCAAGCTCCTGAAGATTGCAGACGACACACACTGTCATCCGAGATGATGATGAGTCTGCATATAGAAAGGAGGTTGAACGGCTGGCTTTCTGGTGCAGTCAAAACAACCTGGAGCTGAACACGGTCAAACCGGTGGAGATGATTGTGGACTTTAGGAGGAACACCCCAACATTGTCCCCCCTCACCATTCTAAACAGCACTGTGGCAGCAGTGGAGTCATTCAGGTTCCTGGGCACTACCATCTCACAGGACCTGAAGTGGGAGATACACATCGACTCCATTGTGAAAAAGGCCCAGCAGAGGTTGTACTTCCTTCGCCAGCTGAGGAAGTTCAACCTGCCACCAGTGCTGCTGATACAGTTCTACTCAGCAGTCATTGAGTCTGTCCTCTGCACCTCAATAACTGTCTGGTTTGGTGCAGCTACGAAATCAGACATCAGAAGACTACAAAGGACAGTTTGGTCTGCTGAGCGGATTATTGGTTGCCCCCTGCCCCCCCTTCAAGAACTATACACTTCCAGAGTGAGGAAAAAGGCTGGTAAAATCACTCTGGACCCCACCTCACCCTGCCCACAACCTTTTTGAACTGTTGCCTTCTGGCCGGCGCTTCAGAGCTCTGAACACCAGAACCGTCAGACACAGGAACAGTTTTTTCCCTCAGGCCATCCATCTAATGAACAATTAAATTGCCCCATTGAGCAATAATTATGTGCAATACACAGTTTAATTTTAATTTATATTATCCAACATATCCACTTCTGCCATTACTTACATTGCTCTGAACATAATATATTGTTTTTTGTTCTTTATATAACAGATCGTATTAGATTTGCACTACATGTGTGTATGTGGGTGTGTATGAAGGTGAGTGTATGTACGTATATGTATAATTATTTATTTTGTGTTCTTTTTTGTTTTTAATTACCTATGTCTTGCTGCTGTTTTTGGTATTGTTTGTATTGTTGTTGACTGGAAGCTTCTGTCACCAAGACAAATTCCTTGTATGTGTAAGCATACTTGGCAATAAAGCTGATTCTGATTCTGATTCTAATCATGTAAGGTTTTCAGAAAGAGGTTTGAGTTGAGGCCCTCATTGATGAATGGAAAGATTTCACTCAGTCTTTTGTTTGTTTTGACATCATAAAAGCAAATCATACCAGACATTCAACATAATCATTGTAAAAATGACAGCACATGAATCAACGTCAAAGTTGCGTGTAAAGAAAATGTGACTTCTTTTAAATGTTTTGTTTCTAGGAAGGAACATCACCTCACAGTGTTGATCTTTCATTTGTTAATTTGCATTTTGCAAATGTCAACAGTTTATCCGTGTCTCTCCAAAACTTGTGATACAGGAACTGCAAGTTATATAAGGAACTTGTTGACGATTGATTTCTTTTCATATGAATAATCATTGTGACTTAAGGACATAATGATTTAGGGACATAAGAGTTAATCCCGCATTTGCCTAAAGAGAAGATTCTGGTAAAATGGAGGGTTGATGACAGAGATGTCATGCCCGTTCAAGACTTTTAAGTCAAGTTACTTGTAAATGAATTATTAGAACTTCCAGAAAGTGCTTGTCTAATACATTGTGGCAGAAATCTTTATTCAGTCTATATTTGTTCAGTCTCACATTCTGCTATAGACAGAGGGTGTGCTCAAGGGTATGGTTTGAGGTATATAGTTAGACAGGCAGGTAGGCCATCCAATCATTAAATTTAGCCCAAATTAAATGATTTGACAGGCCTTTTACAGGACTGTGAGTGCCACAGAAACTTATTATTAATTTATTTTATTATTCATTTATTTTATATATTTTTTTTGTATCAGAGCATTTCATTTATTGATTGCAGATACTTTCCACTTTCAATTATAACATTTATCATCGAATTGTGTGCAGTAAATGCTTGCCAACTACTGCATGTCCAGATCACGATGATCTATTTTGAACAATCAATCAGTTTTATTTTCATAGTTTAATATTAAATATACTCTGTTTTTGTTTGTCTAATTATCAACAATAGAAATACAGAAGTTCAAAAACCTCAGGTGTTTGTTCCCTAACACCTGAGGGAACAAATGCCTTCAGTTTCAAATGGCATGATGCCTACATGTAAAACACACAAACACTGAAAGATTAAAATATCAGTAGTAACTTGTTTGGGAGTACCAATAGTACTTATATAAACAAAGACACAGAATCAAAGTTTTAATCAATTGAGAGAAAGAGTTTATTGAAAACAAAGTGTTTTCCATCCACAATTCAAAATACAAAAGACAGATTACAGATTAATTCAATGAGTGAACTAACTGAACATACAAGGAAACTACAGCAAAATCAGTTTGTCATCTTAACTCCGATATGGATTCTGATTCCATTTATTGTCATAAATCATTCTGCAGCATTTAGATGTCATGAGTTATGGGGCCTCTTTGCTTGTCATGCCCATGAAATACCCATTGAAGGGGAGCTAAATTACTTTTAGTTACCTCACAAGAACACAGTCACATGCCCATACATAGGTTTTTATCATATTCCCACAAGGTTAACAGGGCCTCGGGGCCTGCAATGAGACTTGGGGAAGAAAGTTCACAAAATTAAATTTATGCATTTGGAAGACACTTTTCTCCAAAGTGACTTACAGTGCACTTATTACAGGGACAATCCCCCCGGAGCAACCTGGAGTTAAGTGTCTTACTCAAGGACACAATGGTGGTGACTGTGGGGATCAAACCAGCAACCTTCTGAGTACCAATGTATTATACAGTGCACTTATTACAGGGACAATCCCCCCGGAGCAACCTGGAGTTAAGTGTCTTACTCAAGGACACAATGGTGGTGACTGTGGGGATCAAACCAGCAACCTTCTGATTACCAGTTATGTGCTTTAGCCCACAACATCACCACCACTCCTTTAGAAACACTTCTCCTAAGAAACAATTCAAACATACAATATGGAGTGATTAATGGAGCTATAACATTTCCTTTTCCATTTAGTGATTTGGTTTTATACAGAGTGATTCTCAAACCAAATCAAGAGTTTTTAAATTAATTCTTATAGAGACTGAACTTTATTATCTAGGCATGGCCTTCCTTTAACCCACACAGTTAGAGAACACACAGTAAAATGTCTTACATTTGTAGAAACATATTAAAAAAAGACATAAAATAAGCACAATTGTATTATTATATTACTGATACACTGGATTAGTTAAAAATGAAGAAATAAAGTATAATATCAGTGAGTATGTGTTCTCTGAAGCTGGGCGGAATGGGTAAGCACAGTTAATGCATTCCTGGACATGGATTCCTGGAGTCACTTCTCAGATATTATACACATCACTTGTAAAATTTATTAATTAATGATTACAGTCATGACATGGAACATGACAGTCATAACAAGAATAAATGTACTTGATTAAGAAGAATGATTAATTATTATTAATAACATTAACTGTTAGGATCAATAAACCAAATAGCATTAGGAAATAAAACTTGATCAAATAAAAGAATGGGGTCTTAGAACTTAGTTCTGTCAACTGTGAGGTATGGAATCTGTTCTAAATAAATAATATACACTTCTATACTGTATATTGTTGCCAATTTATGCTGGCCCAGTGGTCAACACTGACAGCATGAGCTTTCTGTGTGGAGTTTGCATGTTGGGTTTCCTCCACAGTTAAAAAACATGCAGGTTAGATAACTGAAAACTACAATTTGACTGTAGGTGTGAGTGTTTGTATTTATGTGTTAGCCCTGTAAAGAACTGACCACCTTTTCAGAGTGTTGCCTGCCTTCTGCCTGAACTAGCACTCCATGTGACCCTACATAGGATAAGTGAGTGTAAAAATGGATGGATGTTTGCCAATTTTATTTAGGCAGATGTGATTTGCTCCCTGGTGCAAATAATGGTAGATACTAATTGCACCCTGGTGTTAATAGTGTCATATTTAATTACTAACATGGGCATCACTGCAGTGTGTTTAGTGTGTTTATTTAGAGCCCCACAGACACTACTTTAACCTCTACCCTGAAACCTAACCTTAACCTTACCTTAGAAAAAATAACCTTGGTTTAACTACAGTAACCATGGTTTCACCATTGTATGTTTAGTAAATTTACAGTAATAATAAAATGAACCATGGTTAATATATTATCACCATATTACTGTAGTAAAACTATGGTTAATTGCATTAAAACTATGGTTTCTGCCAAAGAACATAGTCACAACAATATTAGTAATAGAGTGATGCAATGTACACATAAGTGATGCCGTGCCACAGGAACAAGTGCGATCAACAGACACCGCCTTCTGATCAAACCCATCTCTGCACCCCTCGACATTCTCAGTGACAAATCACTGCGCTGAAATCAACATTTATATTAATTTTCATCTATTATTTTAAGTAATATTAAAATAAATGTTAAGAGTGGAAACAGGAAATCAATGGGGAAAAGAGTGGGACAAAACGTAGATTCAAACGGCAGTTGCTAGGACAAGAGTACACATTTACACACCGTCTTTACACCCCACGATACGATATCCACATATATTGTTTAGTTTGTCGTATATTTCTATGGTCCCATCAGATTTTTGGGGTGTAAATAGGTGGCCTGTGTGGCAGATGCTTATTACACGGGGGTGCAAATTGAGTGATTTGTAAATTATAATCACCCTTTGCTATATGAAATCACCCTATATTCAACTACACATTATATTATGTTCCTTGTGAATTAATTATTAGTATTTATTTTTTTTAAATGTACAGTCATTTCAAATGAGATTATTGCAAAATGCTCCAAAAGTTGAGACAGGGGCAATTTAAGACTAATAACATTTTTTCTAGTTAAAATAAGTAGGTCGATGTGAAACAGGATATGTTAAACAGTTGATATAATTGTGTCATAGTACTGTATAGTGTATAAGGAGCCTCCAAAAACAGCTGAGTCCTTCAAGAGCAAGGATCATTTGAGACTTGTTAATTTGTCAACAGATGCTTCAGCAAATAATCCAGTAATTTGAGAACAATGTTCCCCAAAGACAAATTGGAAGGTTTTTGGGCATTTCACCCTCTGCAGTGCTCAATATAGTTAAAAGATTCAAGGAATCTGGTCCAACCTCGGAGCGTAAAAGGCTAGATGAAAAACACTTCTGAATGTGCGAAATCTATATAGCCCAGACGTAACTGTGATGGATATCACAAACATGGGCTTGGGATTACTTTAGTAAACCTTTGTTAGTCAACACCACTCGCCGCTGCATCCACAGATGCAAGTTCAGACTTTACTATGTAAAGGAGAAGCCGTACATCATCACTGTCCAGAATCGCTGCCGACTTCTCTGGGCTCGCTCTCAACTTTAGTAAACCTTTGTTAGTCAACAGCACTCGCCGCTACATCCACAGATGCAAGTTCAGACTTTACTATGTAAAGGAGAAGCCGTACATCATCACTGTCCAGAAGCGCTGCCGACTTCTCTGGGCTCGCTCTCAACTTTAGTAAACCTTTGTTAGTCAACAGCATCGCCGCTACATCCACAGATGCAAGTTCAGACTTTATTATGTAAAGGAGAAGCTGTACATCATCACTGTCCAGAAGCGCTGCTGACTTCTCTGGACTCGCTCTCAACTTTAGTAAACCTTTGTTAGTCAACACCACTCGCCGCTGCATCCACAGATGCAAGTTCAGACTTTACTATGTAAAGGAGAAGCTGTACATCATCACTGTCCAGAAGCGCTCCTGACTTCTCTGGACTCGCTCTCATCTTAGATGGAATGTAGAACAGAAGAACTGTGTTATTTGGTCTGAAGTGTCCACAATTAAATGTTTTTTTTTGAAAAAACAGCCATCGTGTTATTCGGGCCAAAGAGGAAAAAGACCATCCAAGCTGTTACCAGCATCAGTGGGTGTGCGGGTGCTAGATTGGCCTGCCTGCAGTCCTGACCTGTCGTTAATTGTGAATGTGTGGTGCATTATTAAACACACAATCCTGTAATGAAAACTATGTACAATTTTTCAGCTAAAGACCTCCATAATGAATAGGGAAAATGCCACTTTCTAAACTTAAACCTGTGTCTTCGGTGCCCAGATGATTAATAGGTGTTATTAGAAGAAATGGTGATGTTTCACAGTGGTAAACACCCAACTTTTTTGAGTGTGTTGCAATCATCTGATTTGAAATGACAGTAATATTAAATATGAGCACTATCTATTGTGATTATATGATTATGCAGATAGTCAATAATTTATCATATGTGTGAACTAATATCATGTATAATCTAGATAAAAATATGGAATAAAATGCTGACCTTTGTGACTCTAAATTATGTTGATGAGAAGTATGTACTAAATAATTGCATGTACATCTAAATTTATGTTGAATTATATTTTTATGAATATGAACATACCACAGAAGCTCCAACAACAGCAAAACTGCAACTCAAGATGGCAGCTAGCTTTGGACCTGACAGCAATCCAAGTAAACCTACAAGTCCACCCATTACTGCCCCTTTGAGAATACAAAGCCCATACTTCTTCATGAACTCTACAAACCCTGACTCAGTGCTTGTGTTTCCTTCACTTGTTGCATTGCCTTGTTTAAATCTCTGAGCATCTTGATACATCTGATTAGTGTAATGTCCTCCTCCATTCTGCTGTATCATTGTGTCAATCTTCTGCAGTAGTTCAGTCACCTGATCTCTGTTATTGAGCTCTTTATTATTAAACACATGATATCCGCCTCCACACTTCTGAACTAGATTTTTAAGATTACAATTCTCCTCAATGAATTTCTCTACAGACGTTTCTTCTAACAGATCTCCATGAGTGAAGAGAATGATGGAGTATTTCAACACTTCCTCTCCAAACAGTGTTTCAATCTTCTGAAGAATCTGTTGTTCCTGTTCAGTGAATCTCATATTCACAGGAAACACGATGAGAAAAGCGTGCGGTCCAGGACTGGATAAATAAACACTTCTCCCGATCTCTGTCACAAATTCTTCAGGTTTCATGTCTGTATCAAATAATCCAGGTGTATCAACAACAGACACATTTCTGCCTGAAACAGTGACGTGTTTCTCTGAACATTCATGGGTCACTGAACTTGAGCTCATCACAGATTTAAACACTTTCTGTTTTCCCAGTATTGTGTTTCCAACGGCACTCTTTCCAACACCACTCTTCCCCAGCAGAACCAATCTTGTTTCTGGAGGACTATCTTTTGGGATCTCTGTGTTGTTGACAGGAATTCTTTTAAGTTCATTCTTTGACACTGTATAAAAAGCAAAGAAAATATTTTACTTTAGCACTACAATAACAAAGCAGTTTCAGCTTATCCGACCTAATACTGTAAGTAGCCTTTTAGAAAACAATTGTTCCCTTTACAAAAAGCTTCACTACGATGCTGCGCTGCTAAGCGCCACGGGGAACAACTCGAATTGTGACCAAGCTGAAATGTGTGTGCAACACGTCAATGAACATTGACTGGAATTTATAGCCTCGGCTGATGTAATCATTAGATGCACCTGAGGCCAGGCTATAAATGGATACGTCACCAGGTGTCGTCAGTAAACTCTTTTTTCAGAGCGATTCTGTTTCTGTGTGTTTCACAAACCCTGTCAAAACTTTATTTCCTCTGTTAGGAGTTAGAATCAGTTTGGCAGTGTGCAGTGAACGTTGTTCTCTTTTCTCTTCTGTTTAGAAAATATTATATATATGTATTTCTAAAAAAGAAAGAAAAAAAAATAGAGAATGACTGAAAGCCGCAAAAGGTGCATGTTCCTCTCTTCTCGTTCTATAGCTGAAGACGACACACATCAGTTTTTGCTGTTTGTTTGGGGGTAAGAGTACGCTGCTCTCGCGTTGCAGCAGGGCGGGTGCGAGCACTGCGATTTGCTTTAACAGGCAGAGTGCGTCGTGCTCGCCTCGCTTGCTTCCGGGAGTCAGCACTCATGAGGTACATCCTGCTTACTTGCTGGTCAAGGGAACGCTGGCGCGTTTTGGCTGCCGCTCCTAAACTGTTTCACTATTGTTTGTTTTTTATGTTGATGCGGTTTTTCTACCTGCTATTTTTAGTTCTCAACTTGTTGCTATGTCGCGGGACTATTTTACATTTGCTGGATTATTGTTTATATCTGCCTGCGTTTTCTGGAGGACCCTGGATCCCTATCCGAGGAGTTTACCCTGTGGCCTTACTTTGAACTTTCGCTGCCTTGAGACTGTTGCGATCCTGGATCCAAGAAGCATAGCTTTAAGGTACACTGCACACCAGTTGCTGAACTTAAAACAAAACTACTACTTACAAAAAGATGTTTATGCACTCTGTTGAAACGCCGGTCTGCTGAGACGAAGACGGTACATTCATCGGAGTTTTGGCCGTAGATATGACCTCTTTCCTTTTAGCAACATCTGCGTGCCAATGTGTTGGCGTCATGCTAAAAGCGTGTCTCGTACTGGTGCAGTCCTGAGTAATCTATCCTTGTTTGTTCGGTCGGAGTTGCACTCTGTGATGTACCAAAGCCCCGTGAATGTTGGGTTGTTTAATGCACGCTCAGTAAACAATAAAGCCCTGCTTTTATCAGACATTATCGCAGAGCGAAAACTGGACCTATTGTTTTTAACTGCAACATGGCATAAACAAAATGACGGTCTCCTCTTCAACCAGATCACTCCTGAGGGGTATGGACTGTTTGATTTACCGCGATCTACTGGTCGAGGTGGTGGAATTATTGTGGTTCATAATCTGCAATCTAACATCAGCGCCGTGAGTGTACCACAGTTCTCATCTTTTGAATGCCTTGTTTTAAATATTTCTGGTGTCTATTGACCACCAAAGGCAAATGAAGCTTTTATGACTGACTTTGCTGACTTGTTGTCAATGTTGTGTTACAAATTTGAGAGAATCCTCATTCTAGGGGATTTCAACATATACATTGATGAAAATGACTGTGCGATGGCAAAAGACTTCCTATTTCTATTAGACTGTTTTAATCTTAAACAGTTTATCAGTGGTCCTACACATAACAAAGGTCATACATTAGACCTTGTGATTGCAAACCAAGCAACTATATCACATCAGTGCACAGTTGATATTGGTCTTTCTGATCATCTGGCAATCTTTTTTAATATGGAACTGCCTTTTCCTTCTACGTCTTCTTCACATTCTGTTCATTTTCATAAATGGAAATCAATTAATCCATCAGATTTTGCAGACTCTGTTGTTTCCTGTCTTAGTGGTCCTCAGTCATCTCATCTGGAAGATAAGATTTTACATTTGAATGCTGTTCTTGCCTCTAATTTTGATTCTTTTGCTCCCTTGAGGTCACGCAGAGTCTCTTTTTCTCGTTATGCCCCATGGTATAATGATGACCTGCGCTTTAAGAAAAAAGCTTGCCGTAAAATGGAGCGTAAGTGGCGTGACTCGGGCCTGAATGTATTTTACCAGGCTTGGAAAGATCACTTGACGGAATATAGATCTGAAATTGAGTCTGCTAGGTCTGTTTATTTTTCCCAGATAATTGATGATAATCTAAGTAATCCAAGACATCTATTTCATACTATAAATAGGCTTCTTACAGCCAATGTTGGCATCTCTCTGCCTGTTTCAAATCAGGTGTGTAATGATTTTCTAAATTTTTTTAGCTCTAAAATTGAAAATGTTTACAAAATGATTCATGCTATACTGGTTTCCTCTTCTATACTACGCTTGCCTTCTTTCTTTGGCACATCCTTTACTATCTTTTCTGAAGTTGACTCTGAGCTGCTTACTAGGGTGGTAACAGGTATGAAAGTTACCAATTGCATACTTGATCCCCTCCCTACAAGCCTGTTTAAATCCTGTTTTGACTCATTGTGTCCAGTTGTTCTTGGCATTGTCAATGAATCTTTGTGTTCTGGTGTTGTTCCTGCAGCATTGAAAACTGCTGCTGTAACGCCTGTTCCGAAGAAGCGTGATGCAGAGTTGGATAACATAAATACTATCGCCCTATATCAAATCTTCCTTTTCTGGCAAAAATTTTGGAACGTGTTGTGGCTTTGCAGCTACATAGTCATCTCTCAGTAAATAATCTTTTTGAGCCCCTTCAGTCTGGTTTTCGAAAATTTCATAGTACTGAGACAGCCTTGGTTAAGGTCACCAATGACCTATTAATAGCCTCAGATTCTGGTTCTCTTTCCTTTCTTATCCTTCTCGATCTTAGTGCCGCTTTTGATACTGTTAATCACAATCTTTTACTAAACCGTCTGGAAAATGTCTTTGGTGTTTCTGAGACTGTATTAACCTGGTTTAGATCTTATCTCTCGCATCGTAAACAGTTTGTTTGTATGAATGGTTTTCGGTCTGAGATTGGTTCTGTCCGTACGGGTGTTCCCCAAGGTTCAATTCTTGGTCCCTTACTTTTTAGCATTTACATCTTTCCACTCGGACTGCTACTAAGATCACTTGGACTTAATTATCACTGTTATGCAGATGACACTCAGATTTATATTCACTCTAAGCCTGGTCAAAATCTGGATGTTCTTTTTTTAACACACTGTATTTCTGAGATAAAAACATGGATGTCTCAAAATTTTTTGTGTCTAAATAATGATAAGACTGAGTTCTTGCTTATTGGCACTCCTCATCAGCTTCGTAAGGCTGGTTCACTAATTCTGAACATAGATGGGACTGACTTGGAGGCACAGACTAAGTTAAAAAACTTGGGAGTTAGATTTGATTCTAGTCTGTCCTTCGACTATCATGTGCGGTACATTGTTAAGAACTCTTATTTTCATCTCAGAAATATTCCCAGACTTCGCTCTATGTTATCCCTCTCTGTGACTGAAAGGCTTATCAATACTTTAGTTTTTTCTCGCATTGACTATTGCAATGCACTTCTTGCTGGAGTTCCAAAAACCACACTGAACAAATTACAATGTGTTCAAAATTCTGCTGCTAGGATCTTGACTGGAATCAGAATAAATGAGCATATTACACCTATTTTAAAGTCTTTGCACTGGCTCCCGGTCAGGTTCCGAGTCGATTTTAAAATACTTATGCTCACATATAAGGCACTGCATGGTCTGGCACCGCAGTATTTGTCTGCGCTTTTAACTTTATACACACCCAAGCGTCATTTACGCTCTTCACAAGCTGGTCTATTGGCAGTCCCACAGACTCGGTTGCGTACTGTAGGGGATAGGGCTTTCTCATCCTATGCTCCTAGACTTTGGAATGCACTCCCTTCAAATATTAGAGATGCACAGTCTTTAAGTAATTTCAAATCTATATTGAAAACGCATTTTTTTAGGCTAGCTTTTATTTGACTTTTATTTTATTGTATTTTATCTTGTTTTTTTTGTTTTTTTTTCTCTGTGATGTATTTTTGTTTTGCTTGTTTTATTATGTAAAGCGCCTTGAGAAGCTGCTTTAAAGGTGCTATATAAGAATAAAGTTATTATTATTATTATATTATTATGAGAGAGAGAGAGAAAAAAAAATATTGTTCGTGGGGCTCTTGCATGGATTTGGCTGAGGAGCAAGAGATGGGTTTATCCCTTTCTCTCACTCTCTCCCCAAACCCAGCTGGTCCTTCACATGATCTTGAAGCGCGTTCCGACGCAATTCTCTTCCCGCCTCCGAGCTTTCCGTCTGCGATAAAAATCGGAGGAATTGCTCGATGTTGTTACTCGTGCGGTTGCCAGATTGGACTGGCCACGCGAAAAAAAGACCCCCAAACGATCCAAATTAGGGGATAGATTTTATCTTCCAGTCTAAGAAAGGGAACGCCTCATGGGTCCCTTCCCTTTCTTTGATAACCTCCATGAAGAGCTTTTTCGCTCATGGAGAACCCCTTAAAAAAAAAATATATATATATATGGAAGAAAAAATAAATATATATATATATATATATATATATATATATATATATATATATATATATATATTTATTTTTTTCTTCCCGTGTTCACATACCCTATTATATTATATTCGACTATCGTGGGTGCTGAGGCTCGGAGGTATTCAGTGATGCCACCGGTCGAAGAGACGCTTGCGGGCTATCTCTCGCCGGGCTCGGCATCGTCACTTAAGAAGCCCTCTCTCCCCTCAAAGCCTTGTAGGACAACCTCCACTTTAGTGGGAAGGGCTTATCAAGCAGTAGGCAAACCTTTATTGTGCTCTGCACACTATGCTGTTTTACAGGCATACCAGGCTGACCTCATGGACGACCTGAGTGTGGGTTCTGCGCTTGACGAGCAAGCCTCAGACCCACCTCGGTCCTGACTGAAGGGAGGCTCAAAAGCAAAGCGTGGCGAGTCGTGCTCCTCCTCCCAGGGATTGGGGACAGTCTTGCCGCCCTCGCCAGCCCCCGAAGCAAGACCTCAGGACTATAATTTCTAGTAAGAGAAAACCCTGACGGTCTTGCGCCTAGATTAGGGGGTAGCTCCCCTCGGGACAGGGCGCGTGCTTCACTTCACCCCTCCCGGTACCCCCTCGAAGCCCCTCCATTCCCGCCACCTCTTGGTGTTTCGGGTTGCAGAGGCTTCCGTCAAAATTGGGTGTTTTCGCTGTTCCTGCATTTTATTCAGGACGCGAAACACTCGACAACCCCTCAACAGGAAGTGTTAAAATATAATACCCATCTCAGAGATCCTGGCAGCGTGGAAACTTCTGCCGGATATATTCTTTTCTGTGGGTCTTATAAGGGCGTCAGGATTTAATTCTCTCACCGCTTTTCCGTGTTTCAACGGCGTGTTCTCACTACCGTAAACCGGATTTATTGTTATGTAAAAACAAAAAACTAAATCTCCTGGTTAAAGGGGCCATGGTATGTGTTCCATGGCCCCTTTAGAGAGAGTTAGGTTATTACACTAATTACTTCCCGTTTCCCATGGAGGGTGAGGGGTGGCGTCTGGCTTAGATCTTAAAGCTTGAACTACCCGTGGGTGTTCAAGTCCAAGATGATGCCTGTCAGGACGGTCATGTCTCAAGCCCTACAACTCGTTTGGCTGGTCACCATCGATCTTATGACGCACTTCTATACTTCATTTAGAAGTTCTGCCACAACATGGAAAGTTCCTGAGGTTCGCTTCCGGGGGTGAAGTCTCCAGGGTCAGGTTCTTTCACTCAGCCTAGCCCTTTTTACCCGCACATTCACAATGCATGATGTAGCGCTGGCTCCGGGGCATCTGCATTCTGAATTATGTAGACGACTGGCTGATCCTAGCGCAGTTCCAGGAACTGGCAGTTCAGCACAGGGACATCGTCTTAGCTCATCTGTTTCTCTGGGGTTGAGGCTCAATGCCAAGAAAAGCGTCCTCTCTCCCACTCAGAACACTGTCTATCGGGGCATCTTATGGAGTTCAATCACTATGCGGGCACAACTGTCTCCCGCTAGGATTGAGTCCATTCAGATCACCCTGAGCAAAGTCAGGCTAGGTCAAGGTTGCACTGTTATCAGTATCAACGATTTCCAGGTCTCAGGGCGAACGCGTCCACGGTGATCCCTCTGGACCTTCTGCTCATGAGACCGTTTTTGTTGTGGCCAAAAGCCAGGGGATATCTTCCAAGGGCCAAAACCCCTAGGCTAAATAGGGTTACGCGCCTCAGGCTTCGTTCCCTTTCTATGTGGTTCAGACCCCGGTTTTCTGCCTTGGGTCCCACTCTAGGTGCATCTTGTTGTCGCAGGCTGTTAACGACAGACACCTCCCTGATGGGCGGGTAGCGGCCTTAAGTGGTCGTCCAGCTTAAGGGGATAGGAGGGTCGTCAGCTCGGTTGTCACAGTCACTGTCTCGGGTTGATGGCTGTAAATCTGGCCCTGAAATACCTCCTCCTGAGGCTGCCATGTCTTGGTGCGGGTGGACAATACAGCGGTAGCCTCTTACATAAATCATCAAGGAGACCCACGTTCTTGTCAGCTGTATTTTTGACATGTTGGGTTCTCCATAGGGCCCAGGGCAAGCTCCTGTCACTCAGGTCAGTTATATCCCTGGATGCCCGTATATGGGAGCAGATTTACGGTCCAGACAGAAAATAACAACGGGGGAGTTAAGAACTCCACCCTAAGGTAGTAGTTGCCCAGAGTTCGCAAGCAAGGGTTTTTGCCTCTTACTGATAGCACCAGCTGGCCGAACAGGGCTTGGTTCTCGGAGCTAATCTCTTCCCTCGACGGCTCGCCTTGGGCGATTCCGAACAGGAAGGATCTTCTATCTCAGGCACAGGGCAATATTTCATCCCTGCCCCAAATTGTGGAAACTTTCATGTTTGGCCCCTAAGGGTACCAACTGAGAGACACAGGGCTCTCTCCTGAGCTTATCGAGACCTTTTTAAATGCCGGGCTTTTTCCACTTGGAACAAGTTTGGGTGAGATCTTAGGGCAGAAGAGGACCTCTTCGCCTCTATGAATAGCGCAATGTCTCCTCTACTTCTCCCTGAAGTCACCCAGCCCCCTTGGGTCTGGACGTTAAGACACATACATGACCCAGAATGCGTCTGTATGCGTTTCTTGCCCCGGTTTCTCTGCTCCCGGGAGTCTTGGCAATGTTCACCAGCAAGGGTCTTGCCTCCTATTAATGGCGCTGTGCTGGCCGAACAGGATATGTTTCTCTGAGTTAATTCCTCTCCTCGACGGCTCGACTTGGGCGATTCCGAACAGGGAGGACCTTCTCATCCTTGGCCCGAATTGTGAAAACTTTCATGTCTGGCCCCTAAGGGTACCGAATGAGGTTCACAGGGTTTTCTCTTGAGGTTATCGAGAACATTTCAAGTGCTAGGGCTCCCTCCACTTGGAACTGATCTGGGTAGATTTTACAGGGCAGAAGAGGACCTCTTTGCCTCTGTTGATAGCGCAATGTCTCCTCTACTTCTCCCCGAGTCGCCCAGCAACCCCCCTCGGGAGGGGCTGATCGTAGTAACGCATTCATAGCATAAATGCGCCTGCATGCATTTCCTTCTACTAAAGTTCTTATTACAGAACCAGCTAACTGCCAGTTTGCTTCAGTTCTGGATTTTCTGTAGAAAGAACTGTCAGCGGGCACTTGCCTCGCCACTGCCAGGTTCTATGTGGCCACTGCGGTTTGCCACAGCTTGGTGGGCGGGGTGCCCTCACAGAGGCATCCTCATTATTGCCCGGGCCTACGAGGCGCGCGGTCAAGCTTCGCCAGTAGGTTTTAGGGCACACTCTACCAGAGGGCTCTCCTCCTCTAAAACATTAGCTAGAGGTCTCCCTCTGCAGCAAGTTTGTGATGCGGCAGGTTGTCCTCTCCGCACACATTCATTAGATTTTTATAGTTTGGATGTTCTGCCACTCTGGGCTCATATGCCCTTGAGTCGACATCTCAAACTCATGTCTTGACAAGTTTGTGATGCGGCAGGCTGGTCCTCTCCGCTCACATTCATCAGTTTTTATGACAAGTTTGTGTTGCGATAGGGTTCTCTTCACACATTCATCAAACTTTATGGGTTAGATGCTTTGCTACTCCGGACTCTTATGCCCTTGAGTCGACATCTCAGCTCATGCCTGAACAAGTTTGTGATGCGGCAGGCCAGTCCTCTCTGCACACATTCATCAAAATGAAACGGTTTTGATGTTTATGCTACTCGGGAACCTTATGCCCTTGAGTCGACATTTCAAGCTCATGTCTGAGACCTCTCGCGTTTTTGTGAGTACACTCACGGCGTGGGTATTGCGTTCCCCATGGCACTTAGCAGTGCAGCATCGTAGTGAAGCTTTTTGTAAAGGGAACGTCTCGGGTTACATGTGTAACCCTTGTTCCCTGAAAAAAGCGGAACGAGATGCTGCTTTGCTTTGCCGCACTGGGACGTCCCAGGACTGCTCTTCAAAAAGAAGTATCTGACGACACCTGGTGACGCATCCATTTATAGCCTGGCTGAAGGTGCATCTAATGATTACATCAGCCGAGGCTATAAATTCCAGTCAATGTTCATTGGCGTGTTGCACACACATTTCAGCTTGGACACAATTCGAGTTGTTCCCCATGGCGCTTAGCAGCGCAGCATCTCGTTCCGCTTTTTTCAGGGAACAAGGGTTACACATGTAACTCGAGACGTTTTTGTCATAGAAAATTAGTCACAAAACTTAAAATAGGAGCACCTTGTTTGTTACCTTAAACAAAAACATGGTAAGACCTGTGACTTTGACCTTTGGACTGATGGTGCATTGCATTTGTAGTCGGAAGTCGGAAATTTTAAGTTCCCAGTAGGAACTTTTAACTGGAATGCCCCCTCAAGTTGGACTTCCAACTTGGAAACTCGGAGGAACCACAACAACCCCGACTTAAAAATCCAAAATGGCTGCTCAGTGCATCAAAAGTGAAACAGTAGTAATATATTGTTTATTAGCACTTCTGCTTGTCTGTGTCAGTGGTGCACAGAGTACTATCCAACCTCATTATCTCATTATTTTGCACAGATTCAGCATTATCTGTGCAAAATACCGCTTTTTAATGTGTTTTTATTGACTAGTATTTCTAACAATGACATCTTCCCCCACCCAGTTTGTATTCTGAAAAAGCAAGCACAATAAAGGTTTGCCTGGACACGTCCATCTTTCTTTTCCAACTTGTGTACTAGAACGTGGTCAACTCGGGTGTGAAGTCATTCCCAGCTCCGACATCTGACGTCAATGGAATATGCACCATTAGCATTGAATATACATGTGTTGACTGAAAAGATTTAAGTTTTTCTCCTAGTATTGTGTATTTTTTTCTTCATTTTATACATCTTGTGTGCAGATGTTTGTGATGTTTAAATGCATGCTGAAATAAGTTTAAAGTGGAGTGGTATAGTTTATATATATATAATTTTTTTTTTTTGCATTTGGCAGATGCTTATATCCAAAGTTATATACAGAGCACTTATTACAGGGTTAAGTGTCTTGCTCAAGGACGCAATTGGTGGCTGTGAAGATCGAACCGAAAACCTTCTGCTTAACAGTTTAGTGCTTTAGCCCACTACGCCACCACTACTTATATATGTATATATATATAATTTCAGAAAAAAAAAATCCCTTTTTCAGGACACTGTAACATCAAAAAATGGTTTCCATGCTTGTTCAATGAGCCATAAACAATTAATGAACATGCACCTGTGGAACGGTTATTAAGACACTAACAGCTTACAGATGGTAGGTTAAGGTCACAGTTATAAAAAATTAGGACACTAAAGAGACCTTTCTACTGACTGAAAAACAGCAAAAGAAAGTTGCCCAGGGTCCCTGCTCATCTGTGTGAACGTGCCTTAGGCATGCTGCATGGAGGCATGAGGAATGCAGATGTGGCCAGGGCAATACATTGCAATGTCTGTACTGTGAGATGCTAAGACAGTGCTACAGGGAGACTGGAAGGACATCTGATCATCCTTGCAGTGGCAGACCACGTGTAAAAACACTTGCACAGGATCTGTACATCCGAATATCACACCTGTGGGACAGGTACAGGATGATAACAACTAATTCCCAGAGTTACATCAGGAACACGCAATCCCTCCATCAGTGCTCAGACTGTCTGCAATATGCTGAGAGAGGCTGGACTGAGGGCTTGTAGACCTGTTGTAAGGCAGGTCCTTACCAAACATCACCGGTAACAAAGTCGCCTATGGGCACAAACCCACATTCACTGGACCAGACAGGACTGGCAAAAACTGCTCTTCACTGACAAGTCACGGTTTGTCTCACCAAGGGTGATGGTCAGACTCGTGTTTATCGTTGAAGGAATGAGCGTTACACTGAGGCCTGTAATCTGTAGCGGGATCAATTTGGAGGTGGAGGGTACATCAGGGTCGGACTGAGCTTGTTGTCATTGCAGGCAATCTCAACGCTGTGCATTACAGGGAATTACTCCTCCTCCCTCATGTGGTCCCCTACCTGCAGCTCATCCTGACATGACCCAGCATGACAATGCCAGCAGTAATTCTGCTCGTTCTGTGCGTGACTTCCTGCGAGACAGGAATGTCAGTGTTCTGCCATGGCCAGCGAAGAGCCCGGATCTCAATCCCATTGAGCATGTCTGGGACCTGTTGGATCGGAGGGTGAGGGCTAGAGCCATCCCCCCCAGAAATGTCCGGGAACTTGCAAGTGCTTTGGTGGAAGAGTGTGGTAACATCTCACAGCAAGAACTTGCAAAACTGGTTCAGTCCATGAGGAGGAGATGCACTGCAGTACTTAATGCAGCTGGTGGACACACCAGATACTGACTGTTACTTTTGATTTTGATTCCCCACCTTTGTTCAGGGACACATTATTCCATTTCTGTTCATCACATATCTGTGAAACTTGTTCTGTTTATGTCTTAGTTGTTGAATCTTTTTATGTTCATACAAATATTTACATAAGCGTTTAAAAATTAAGAGAACATTTCTTTTTACACACACACACACACACGCTCACACATATATATAAAATGATGATTATATATATTTTTTTTTATATATATATATATATATTTTTGCCATTAAGCAAAAATCAGTGAGCGCGAGTGAGGAGCGGGTAATAGACAGCCCGAAGTGTAGCTAGATCAGAGTGTCTGGAGGAAAAATTGTTGGAAATCTACTGTAAACTCATTTCACCAGCCTGCACTCGAAGTGGAAAAAGAAAATACCAACGGTTCTCCTTTATTTTTATTGTATTTGAATGTGTAGATATAGTTTTCATTACATATGGTTTAAAACAGACTTACCAATTGTCTCCAAATACCTCTTGAAAATTTTTCCAAGCAGGATTTCTGATTCGTCAGATGCTCCTTCGTTCTTGTTGTTGAACATGTGGTATCTGCCCTCATATTTCTGAACTAGTTTTTTTAATGGTTGGTTCTCTGTAATAAATGTATTTATTGTCATATTTTTCTTGTCCAGTTCATCACCTCTGGTGAAGAGAATCCAGGTTTTTCTTCGGCGCTCTTCTCCCAAGATCTTCTCAATCTTCTTCACAGCGTCTTCATCTTCTTTAGTGAATCTGTCAGTTCTGATGACCAGGAGAAACGCAGAGAGATCTGAATTACATTTCTGTAGAACACTCTGATATTTCAGCCGAATCTCTTCTTCACTCAACTCTGTGTCGGAGAATCCTGGTGTGTCGTAAACAGTGACTGATAATTGACAACCAGATTTCTCAGCTTTATTCTGTGTGACTGAAGTGGAGTATGAAAGGATTTTGTTCCTAGAGGCACTTTTTCCTACTCCTTTTCTTCCAAGTAAGACCAAATTGAAACCCGTTTTTGTTTTTTTATTCATTTCTTCCATTTTTAGAGTGTAGCTCGAAATTCAAATCTGCGGGAGAGATGTGCATATTAAAAAAACATCTTCAAAAATTCTTCTGCGAATGTTTTCACCAACTCAGCGCTAAAACCACAGTGTTGATTTGCTGGAGTTTCAAAAGCCGTTTTATTCTGCTGAGTTTTGTATAATAATAATATATATTAGGCTATATATATAATATATACATTTATATATTCAGCTTTTAAAAATGGTTAAATTAATATAAGGTAGGCTAATGATGGAAAAAACGATCATTTCCGCATGAAAAGTAAAAAAAAAAAAAAAGACATCTTAAAAAGAAATTCAGCCTTTATAAAATATTATACATGGTATTAAATGAAGGCGACTAATACAAATTAATTAAAGATGTGGTAAAATATATACCTTACTGTATGAATTTGAGAAAATTACTTCAGCTGGATTTTGGCAAACTAAATTGTTCACCCACTTTTAAAACAGATTTACTTTCGTTTTCAATCTAAAACACCTCCAGAACATGACGCGTTATTTTATGATTTGTGTTGTGTGTGTGAGCACACAGATGTATTACACAGTTACCAAAATATTGGTAAGTCTAAACCCAACCCGTTCTCGCTAAACCAGCAAACACAGAACGTTCCCCTAACCTTATTTTTTGGGAACCAATTCCTAACGTTTACTTTAGGTTTTTATATTTATAACCATAAACCAATGTTCCCAGAACATTGCAGGGTGTTTTATGTGGAATAACCTATAAATAACTTGTACAGAAAGTTTTTGGTTTTATATTTCGTTGACGTTTAATTATTTTTCATAATAATTGTTTATAGAGAACAAAGACTGACATTAGTGCAGTACTGCCAGCTGTAAAGTAAAAGTAGGATTACGGAATATAGCAATTGAACACATTAGAATTAACAGATGTGGAAAGCATATAGGCCTAATATATACACGCGCATTCGGCATTCAATTTGAGAACCAAACTGCTGGGGATAAAGTAGGCTATTTTATCTTCCATTGTCCAGATTTATGACAAAATACACAAAGCAAGTCTTAATATCTAATGTATGTTGTCATGTTCATTTAAATATTTTTAAGAAGATTTCTTTATTTGTATTTATTCTTATTTTATTTATTTATTGCTCATAACACCACAAGATGTGGCTGCGCACACTCATGATATTAAAGCCCCCAATGTTCAAGAATAATCGACGCCCTTGTACAGTAATCAAAGATTATTTATTTAATTGTTCATCTAATTGTTTAATCTAACGTCCATGTAAATTAAGTTGCCTCGTGAAATTTGCAGATGACAGTGGTGGAAGAAGTTGTTCACCTGTTTTTTTTTTTCTTTGTTTGTTTGGTTTTTCAAGTGGAGAGAGGTTACCAAAAATGTATGCGCATAAATAGATAAATCAACATTGTTGGAAAGGCGGAGCTTAGAGCGCCTGTCAATCAAATGCATGATACAGCTGAGCAAGGCAGACGAAATACATGCAGGGCAAGGCAAGTTTATTTATATAGCACATTTCATACACAATGGTAATTCAAAGTGCTTTACATAGAAGAGATTAAAATAAGAATAATTGAAACAGTTTAGAATAAATGGGGCAGTGGTGGCTCAGTGGTTGAGGCTCAGGGTTACTGACCAGAAGGTTGGGGGTTCAAGCCCCAGCACCACCACCAATATGCCACTGATGGGCCCTTGAGCAAGGCCCTTAACTCCAGGTTGCTCTGGGGGGATTGTCCCTGTAATAACTGCACTGTAAGTTGCAAAGCGTCTGCCAAATGCATAAATGTGTGCCGTGTCTTTCGGAAGCAAAGGACAAAGAAGGCTCCAGGACCAGATGGCATCTCACCAGCTTGCCTTCGTTCCTGTGCTAACCAACTGGCCCCCATCTTCACTCAGATCTTCAATAGATCACTGGAGCAATGTGAAGTCCCATGCTGCTTCAAACGCTCAGTCATTATCCCCGTCCCTAAGAAACCAAAAATCACAGGACTTAATGACTACAGACCTGTCGCCCTGACATCTGTGGTCATGAAGTCATTTGAGAGACTGGTGTTGGCCCACCTGAAGGACATCACTGGACCCTTTCTGGACCCCCTTCAATTTGCTTATCGAGCAAACAGGTCTGTGGATGATGCAGTCAACATGGGTTTGCATCATATCCTGCAACATCTGGACAGACCGGGGACATACGCAAGGATCCTTTTTGTGGACTTCAGCTCGGCTTTCAACACAATCATACCAGATATACTCCGGACTAAGTTAAACCAACTCCCTGTTCCCACCTCTACCTGTCAGTGGATTACCAGCTTTCTGACGGACAGGCAGCAGCTTGTGAGGCAGGGAAAATTCACTTCCACCACCTGTACCATCAGCACTGGTGCCCCCAGGGATGTGTGCTCTCCCCACTACTCTTCTCCCTGTACACCAATGACTGCACCACCAAGGACCACTCTGTCAAGCTCCTGAAGTTTGCAGACGACACCACTGTCATCGGCCTCATCCGAGATGATGATGAGTCTGCGTATAGAAAGGAGGTTGAACGGCTGGCTTTCTGGTGCAGTCAAAACAACCTGGAGCTGAACACGCTCAAAACGGTGGAGATGATTGTGGACTTTAGGAGGAACACCCCAACATTGTCCCCCCTCACCATTCTAAACAGCACTGTGTCAGCAGTGGAGTCATTCAGGTTCCTGGGCACTACCATCTCACAGGACCTGAAGTGGGAGATACACATCGACTCCATTGTGAAAAAGGCCCAGCAGAGGTTGTACTTCCTTCGCCAACTGAGGAAATTCAACCTGCCACCAGTGCTGCTGAAACAGTTCTACTCAGCAGTCATTGAGTCTGTCCTCTGCACTTCAATAACTGTCTGGTTTGGTGCAGCCACGAAATTAGACATCAGAAGACTACAAAGGACAGTTCGGTCTGCTGAGAGGATTATTGGTTGCCCCCTGCCCTCCCTTCAAGAACTATACACTTCCAGAGTGAGGAAAAAGGCTGGTAAAATCACTCTGGACACCACTCACCCTGCCCAATACCTTTTTGAACTGTTGCCTTCTGGCCGGCGCTTCAGAGCACTGAGCACCAGAACCGTCAGACACAGGAACAGTTTTTTCCCTCAGGCCATCCATCTAATGAACAGTTAAATTACCCCCATTGAGCAATAATTATGTGCAATACACAGTTTAATTTTAATTTAAATTATATTATCCAACTTATCCACTTCTGCCATTACTTACATTGCTCTGTACATAATATACTGTTTTTTGTTCTTTATATACAGATTGTATTAGATTTGCACTACGTGTGTGTATGTGGGTATGTATGAAGGTGAGTTTATGTACGTATATGTATAATTATTTATTTTGTGTTCTTTTTGTTTTTAATTACCTATGCCTTGCTGCTGTTTTTTTGGTATTGTTTGTATTGTTGTTGACTGGAAGCTCCTGTCACCTAGACAAATTCCTTGTATGTGTAAGCATACTTGGCAATAAAGCTGATTCTGATTCTGATTCTGATTCTGAAATGTAAATGTAAATAAATCAGACACAACCACTATCATTTGGTTATCAACACAATGCCACGCTGTCACAGTGAAGTAGTCAAGGATTGCATTTACTGCATATCTCACATAAATATAAA
Source organism: Xyrauchen texanus (assembly GCF_025860055.1). Taxonomy (NCBI): domain Eukaryota; kingdom Metazoa; phylum Chordata; class Actinopteri; order Cypriniformes; family Catostomidae; genus Xyrauchen; species Xyrauchen texanus. Next base: position 49,579,718 of record NC_068283.1, read on the forward strand.
GTGGTTCTTCATTCAGTGATCAAAGTTTCCCCAGTGAGGAACAGTGTGTTTTATTTGGGGAAGAACAGTCGAGGCTGCAGAAGCTGTTTCAGGGTTCTCTTCCTCTCTCAGGGATGAAGGAGCCTGTTTGTTTGTACATCTTCCTCTGTCTAGTGCTGACAGCATAATTTATTAAAGGAACTGACACACTGAATACTCAAATGCAGACAAATAGATTGTGGTATGTGGTGTACTGTAATGCTTGCAGAGACAAGAGATAAGTTGTCTCTTCTTTAACCCTTCTTCCATATTGAAGAGAATAATTAGGGTTTTCAAATTATATAAATATATTAAATAAAAATGTTACAATTTTGTGGGAAATTTAGAATATCAGACAGATTAGAAATATAATCTACTGTTTAAAAGTTATGACCATTCTATTGATTAGTGGGAAAACAGAATAAAACAAATATTTAGAATGTTAAGAAACATTTCAGTAAAAGGCCTCTTCACGAAACTGGTCACATTCAGCTGAGTGCCAAGACTGAAAACAGTTCCTATCATGAAAAAAGTCTGTTGCCATTACATTCCGGCATGCAACAAGCTACTTTAGTTTTATTTTCAGTCCTACTTTTCCAATAGCATAACCAACATCTCTTAAAGGACTCTTCAAATTTAGGGACATGGACTGTGTGAAGTGATGACGAAAGAGGGACAACAGGCTTTAGTGTTTGCAAAGGGAAACTTGCATGAATACCTCCCAGCTGACGAGCCAGGTTTCCTCTGAAATCTATCTGTTCACCGATTTACGCTCAACCCCTGGTTTGAATGTGTTGCCATTCCTTAAACAATATGAAACTACTGACAACAGCAATGTCTATGAAGTGGAAAAAAAGAGTCTTCCACCACTTCTGAGTTTTTTGTAGGACATTGTAAGATTTTATCATTTGATCTGTCCCATCAACACCGCCCATGTTTTTGTTATAATCATCGATGACAGTGGGCTGGAGGGCTACTTCTTTTGTCTAGTCACCATCATTTTTTACAAACCTAGTAATTTCGGTTGTCATGTGCCTGTGACTTGTGGCTTCTACTATGTAAATAAACCCCTTTTGAGTGGAACCTGGCTGTTTGAATCCTATCCTGTGTTCTGACCAACACGCCAGGAGGCGAATGGATAATTAGGAACCTCCTTAGTATACCGCCTTTGTTCCTTCCCCAAACTATCAAACAAATATAATAAAAAAGGCCTTAACAAATAAACTTACCTACATGGATTAGTGAGCGTGACCATGTAGATGGCAGCATAAAGTTTTACAAATTAAATCCAGAGAGAATGGAGATGTTATATTTAAGTGACAATTGTCTATATTTGCTCATTTTCACATCTCCTGCTGTTTTACAACCAGATGTGTGCAGATTTTATGTCAACGCCTGTCACATTCAGGAGTGAATCTTGTACTCTGTCACTGCTTCCACCACTCTGTTGTGCAATTGCATTAAGCTTACTGCCAACATGTAAAAAAAATCATCATTGCCTTGGACCATTCACAGAAACTCACAGAGCATAACTGTTGTCCATCAACAACACTAACCCTGGAAGCGCCCATTTTGAGCCTCAGTTGAATTTCTGAAAATTAATTATTAAAACAAATAGTGATTGAATAAAAAAGGATAAATCATAATGCAAAAAATTATATAGTATTTTTTAACATTTGTCAGTGATGTAATTTACAAGTAGGCCTATTTGTAAAGTTAAGTGCAAAGCTGTAATTAAATTACAATGAAAAACAACACTAGCCTACACGGCAGCGCTACGCAACATCAATTGAAGCCTGAATTATGATTTCATCATCAGAAATATATTTATCAACAGCCTATCAAATCTGTATGAATTGGGAGGTGTCCACTTTCATGAGGATTTACGCTAGTTTTCTACATTGCTGAATCACATCAGAGAGGGAATTCAACTGCAAGAAACTTCAACTGCGAATGCTTCAGAGTATCTTCTCTAATCACCTTTCCATCAATACAACCTGGACTGGTGTAGGGGATAAAGCATGTTTTAGAGACATGTTCCTGAAGACCATTGTTCAAAGTAAGTTGGATATTTTTTTTATATTTAAGTAGATGTGTATGACCTTATGCCATTCAAATGGAATGACAGATCTTTATTTTCTACAGGAGCCATCCGGAAGAACTCGGCAACCCAGGATGCCACTGATGAGGCGATCCAGGTTAACGCTACGCGTTACCTGAAAGGAGCATCTGAACATGAAGGTGGAAAAAGGCGCCGCAGCAGCTGAGAGGGACCCACAGCCGACCCCTTAAACCTAGGCTGACTACTGACACCCCAGCATCACTGACAACTGGAACCCTTTCTTTATCCTGCAGTCAGTAACATCAAGACCCCTAAAAAGCCTGCTAAAAGTGTCAGACTACACTCACCCAATCCACACTGTTCACTGTGGAAATCGCTCTTTTTTTTTTTTTTTTTTTTTCTCGTGACCCTGCTTTGAGGGCAGCTCCTTGGATGAATATGGGACGGTTTGTCCTTTTATACAGGCCCACGAGGAATCACTGAAGATATGCCAATTTGCACTGCCTCATTCTGGAGGTCGGGGAAAACCGGTGATTCTTAGCCCACTACGCCACGCAGTCCCCAACCTCTCCAGACATTTGATTGGCTGTGTTCTCTACAGCCAGATTTTCTGCTGTTAATTATGTTTATTCCCACTTGTTGTCATGTGTAAGTTGAATGTCAAAATGTATATTATACCTGTTATCCTGCACATTCCTTGATACCAAAGATCTCAATTATTTCATATACAATTTGCTGCTTATTTCATTGTTACAGTGCTTAACTATTCTATTTTTAAATATAGCTTGTAAATCCTAGATTATACATCTAATACTTGATATCTGCACATTATCTGGTATCAAATATTCTACTTACCGTGACTTTAGTATTGGCTTATTTCATTCCGTCAGTGCTTAACAATTCTATTATAGTTTGTAAATCCTATTTCATACCTCTGATACTTGATATTGCACATTAACTAGTACCAAAATTCTGCTTAACTGTTATTCTATTGTTACATATAGCTTGTAAATCCTTGTGCCACAGGTCAGCATTGCAGTTATAATGTTTTTTTCTACTCCAGAGCTTTACTCTAAATTATTACCACTTAACCTATTCTTAGAAATTTTTTGCTTAAAATCTGAAAGATGCAGTAGAAATAAATTATTTATTTCCTCCAAGAGCCAATTACAGAACTTTACTACATCAACTACATTTAACAAGTGTGAGATATAATACATTATTAATAACACTTGAGCGTAACATCACAAGAGTTGAGTGTGAACTCATTTTCTTTTGTAAAGCATGTGAAGCTTCAAACAGCAGACAAAAGAGACCAGAATCCACCTGTTGTGTAGAAACACTGTTTCATAAGGATCAGAAGGAAGTTGGGCGTTTGAAATCCTTTGAATTACATTTCAGAGTCTGTGCTGCCATCTACTGGAAATGTGTAACTTATCATCCAAACTGAACTCGGATGGCTTGAATAAAGACGAAATTCCCACATTTTACTGCATCTAGTGCAAGCATGCGCGTGCACGCTAGGGGGGGGGGCTGACTTCAGCCAGGCTGTCAGAATGAGGTACAACAGGGCTGAGAGGTCGATCACACTCTTTCTTCTCTGCAAGATCTGTGTGTATTTCTAACCCACATGCACGACTTCACTCATTCCTTCATCTAACCTTGCTGCAGCAAATCAATCAATGACAAACTCCAGTTTCTGCTTCATTTATTCACAAAAAGAGTCAAAATTGTTCTATCAGACGGGAGGGTCCTTCAGACACAGCAGAAAAGACAGTCACCCTTCATGTCAAACGCACACATTATATAGGTAATATATGCAGAATCTCATTGTTTCCATAAAACCTTTGATTGTTTATTCGTTATCAAGTTCATAAAATCAGTCCCGCAATACGCTACCTGATTTAGAATAATAAGCATCCTTCCCAAGACAAGATTGGCAAGGATCCCGTCTTAAACAAGTTCCCCTTTTACTTTTTTCAGTTCCCTATATGGAGTTCAACATGTGTTCAGGACATTTTGCCCTTCATCAGCAGAAAATCCAACCCAAGAGTTCCTAAGAGCAGGACTACAATGTAAAGGAGCAACTGAAGAAGATCAAAAGCACACAGTTAATGTGGACCAGCTGCCCCGTATGATACTGAATGTTTAATGAAGAGTAGATTATTTCTGTGATAGGAATCCGCAGAATTGGAGAAATTCCAGCACAGTATAAGTCCGAATCTTGTAATTACTACATTAAGTGATTGCACCATTAGTGATTTATCCCTTCTGCTAATTACCTGTACTTCACTGCTTTCAGATGAACAGATTGTGCTTCATTCTACCATCGACTCGTCCCGTGCTCGATCAGCTTCCAAAAGGCCTGATCCTCTGTGATGATGCAAACACACCCAGACCTTTCTCTACCACTGTTTGTAGACATAAAGGATTAGTTCACCCAAAAATTCCTTCTTTTACCCTCATATGTGTTTTACTGACTGAGGTTGGGTCCATATTGAGCAGTCATGATCACAAGAACAGCACTGAAGAATAATCATCACTTCATACAGCTTCACTCTTTCACTTATGTTAAAGCGGACATACTGTATGTTGGTAGATAGAGAGATGAGACTGACAGTAAAGGGAGGGAGAGACAGATGGAGGAAACACTGAAATAGAGGCTATAAGATTTTGGTCCTGTTTGTTTTTGGTGATCCGATCACACGTGGAAGGTGGAAAGAGGGCCTGTGAGAAATGTAAAGGGTGACTGAGGCTGTAAATCCCCAAAATATTTCATATCATAGAAGAAAGTCAAACAGGTTTTGAAACATGAGGGAGAGGAAATGAGGACAGAATTGTGACTTTGGGTGAATCATCAGTTTAATGTTTGCTAGTGACAAGAAGAATTCACAGATGTATTGATGACATTTGCAGAATATTGACAATGACAGCTTCTGTTTCTTCTCTCTTTATCAAACTTTACAATGTAACTGGACTTTAGACTGCTGCCATTCTGAGCCAATGAGAAACTATCTGAGGAGTGCTGACCACACCCACCTGCTTTGATTGACGTGTGGGGAATTCTCTTGCTCAAATGAAGATCCTAAATCAAGCTCTTAAAAGAAAATGGAAGAGGGGAATTGTTTAAATGAAACTGATTCAAAGTGCTTAAATGAAAGACATGGGAGATTTTATGTATGATTTAATGATGCATTTAATTAATTAAATATGTATTTAATTATATATTTAATGATGAATTGAATTAATTAAATATGTATTTAGTTATATATTTAATGATTTGATGATGCATTTAATTAATTAAATATGTATTTTATTATATATTTAATGATGCATTTAATTAATTAAATATGTATTTAATCATATAGTTAATGATTTAATGATTTATTTAATTAAATATGTATTTAATCATATATTTAATGATTTAATGATGCATTTAATTAAATATGTATTTTATTATATATTTAAGGTGTCACGAACCCCGCTCCTCTGCCCCATCTCCGCTTCCGCGAGCACGCACACATGCACTCCGCGAGCGTGCTCGCTTCCCGCTCACTCGCTCCGCCCCCTTGAGCTTGTACGCTCTGTTTCCTCCCTCGGGCTTCCACGCCCGGTTTTGCTATTACGAGCTCTCACTCGTAAACTATCTCCCCCCTCTGACTCACATGCTCGCTTCTCACGCGCTTCCAATCCACCAGAACATTATGACCACCTGCACTCACGCGCTTCCCATCCCCACACATTAGTAACACCTGCACTCGTCTCATCACTCATATTCGTTACACCCGCACCGCTCGTTAGTTCCCCTATATTACTCACTATCCTTTCGTTTGTTTGGGGTTTGGTTATTGTGTTTAGTTTCCCGTACCTATGCCCCCGCTAGTCTCGTCTAGTTTTGCCCCTGCTAGTTTCGTCTAGTTTTGACCTCCTCTCGTTCACCTCTTAGCTTGCCAGCTCCCCTAGTTCCGCTGTCTTTTGCTCCCACTTGTGATTCTTATCCTGTTTACCCCGGCTTTGACCCTCGCTCCCCTCGACTACTCTCCCGGATTTGCCCCTTTACTCTCTTTGATTCCCCGGCTTTTGACCCTACGCTTTCCTTGACTACTCTTCACTGGATTTGCCCCTTGATTGTACTTTTGCCTGCCTGCAATAAAACGCAGTTTGACTTACATTGTGACTGTCTCTTCTTGTGCGGGTTACAAAATAACCAACCGTTACCGAAGACAGTCACAATGCCCCGCGCTGAGGATTCGCGCAGCTCACTAGAGCGGAGGTGCACGTCACATTCGGCGCGAGGAGCTACAGTTTGGAGGCAGGACCGACCACTCTCTCTGGATTTACCCTGTTTGTACTTTTGCCTGCACTGCTTTTACTAACAATAAAAGCAGTTCTCACCGACAAAAAAAAAAAAAAAAAAACGGCTCCCCCTCCAGAGCCTCCTACGGCTCCACCTCCCGAGCCTCTCATGGCTCTGCTCCCAAAGACTCCAGAGCTTCCTAGGGCTCCGCCTCTCGAGCCTTCCACGGCTCCACCACCCGAGCCTCCTACGGCTCTGCTCCCTAAGACTCCAGGGCCTTCTAGAGATTCGCCTCCCGAGCCTCCTGCGGCTCCGCCTCCCAAGCCTCCTACGGCGCCACCTCCCCCGGCTCTGCCTCCAGAGCCTACCAGGGCTTCACTCCTGGAGCCTTCTACGGCGCCACCTCCCTCAGCGTCGCCTCCAGAGCCTTCCAGGGCTTCACCTCTGGAGCCTCCTACGGCGCCACCTCCATGGGCTCCACTTCCTGAGCCTTCCAGGCCTTCGCCCCTAAAGCCTCCCTTGGCTCCACCTCCAGAGCCTTCCAGGCCTTCGCCCCTAAAGCCTCCTTTGGCTCCACCTCCAGAGCCTTCCAGGCCTTCGCCCCTAAAGCCTCCTTTGGCTCCACCTCCAGAGCCTTCCAGGCCTTCGCCCCTAAAGCCTCCTTTGGCTCCACCTCCAGAGCCTTCCAGGCCTTCGCCCCTAAAGCCTCCTTCGGCTCCACCTCCAGAGCCTTCCAGGCCTTCGCCCCTAAAGCCTCCTTCGGCTCCACCTCCGGAGCCTTCCAGAACCCCACCTCCAGAGCCACCTATGGTGCCGCCTCTGACGGCTCCGCCTTTCACGGCTCAGCCCGGACTTCCTGACCCTCTACCTGTCCTGTGGCCTCTTCCCTGGCCTCCGGACCCTATTCCTGTCCGGTGGTCACCTTCCAGACCCCCGGACCCAGTCCCTGTTCTCCAGTCGCCTTCCAGACCCCCTGACCCAGTCTCTGCCCTATGGCTGCCCCCTAGATCTTCCGACCACCCGCCTGTCCGCTATGTTCCCCTTGACCTTGCCTTGAACTGCCCATTTGACCCCCATGGACTGTTTCATTTCCCTTTGTGCCTTCTGTCCCCCTTGGACTGCCCTCATTTTGTTGGTGTGTTTCTGTTCCCTCGAGCTTACACGCTCGTTCTGCCCCCTTGAGCTCACACGCTCGTTCTGCCCCCGCGAGCTCACGCTCGTTCTGCCCCCGCAAGCTCACACGCTCGTTCTGTTCCCGCGAGCTCACACGCTCGTTCTGCCCCCTGCGAGCTCACACGCTCGTTCTGCCCCCCCGAGCTCACACGCTCGTTCTGCCCCCGCGAGCTCACACGCTCGTTCTGCCCCCCGCGAGCTCACACGCTCGTTCTGTTCCCTCGCGCTCCACGCAACCCAGCGTGGCCGTCAGGAGCCGTCCTATTCAGAGGGGGGAGTACTGTCACGAACCCCGCTCCTCTGCCCCATCTCCGCTTCCGCGAGCACGCACACATGCACTCCGCGAGCGTGCTCGCTTCCCGCTCCGCCCCCTTGAGCTTGTACGCTCTGTTTCCTCCCTCGGGCTTCCACGCCCGGTTTTGCTATTACGAGCTCTCGCTCGTAAACTATCTCCCCCCTCTGACTCACATGCTCGCTTCTCACGCGCTTCCAATCCGCCAGAACATTATGACCACTTGCACTCACGCGCTTCCCATCCCCACACATTAGTAACACCTGCACTCGTCTCATCACTCATATTCGTTACACCCGCACCGCTCGTTAGTTCCCCTATATTACTCACTATCCTTTCGTTTGTTTGGGGTTTGGTTATTGTGTTTAGTTTCCCGTACCTATGCCCCCGCTAGTCTCGTCTAGTTTTGCCCCTGCTAGTTTCGTCTAGTTTTGACCTCCTCTCGTTCACCTCTTAGCTTGCCAGCTCCCCTAGTTCCGCTGTCTTTTGCTCCCACTTGTGATTCTTATCCTGTTTACCCCGGCTTTGACCCTCGCTCCCCTCGACTACTCTCCCGGATTTGCCCCTTTACTCTCCTTGATTCCCCGGCTTTTGACCCTACGCTTCCCTTGACTACTCTTCACTGGATTTGCCCCTTGATTGTACTTTTGCCTGCCTGCAATAAAACGCAGTTTGACTTACATTGTGACTGTCTCTTCTTGTGCGGGTTACATAAGGATGCATTTAATTAATTAAATATGTATTGAATGATTATTTAATTATTTAAATAATTAAATATAAAAAATAATGATGCATTTATTTAACTCACCATGTATTTAGTGTTTATTTAAATATGAATGTATTTATTTTATTTCATATTAAATAAATAAACATATTGTTTGTGGATGTTCACCCTGTTTTTAATAATTTATATTGTGTTATCAATAATAATTAATAATCTAAAGCACAATAAAATATACATTAAACTAATGTTTTCTTTAAATTTCCTATTTTGACAATAGAAAAAGAAAGAAATGCTTTTTTTCTCTTATATTTTCCTAAAATAAAATATATTAATATTTGTGTTATGAAAAATTAAAAAGTGTTTTAGTTTTAAAGTGTTGTTACTCATTTTTATATGGAGCCAGAAATATGACAAAACAATTTAAATTAGAATTATTAAGTGTGATTTTGCCAAATGTAATATTACGTTGTATTTTAAATAGGTTTGAATTTGAATTTTTTAAACTCCAATCCTGAACATTTCATATTTAACCAAATTGAATATTTTTTTTATAGCACAATTTTATAAATATGTATTTTCAAGCAGCACATTTTTGGTTGTGAATTCTTACACTGTAAATATCTGTTTATTTAGTATGAAAGTGATTAATATACGTAAGAGCATCATAACTGAATAATTAATGGCTTTACTCTATCGCGCGTGCGAGCATCAATAACGCGCGCGGATTAATGGCGTTGAAATGTCTTCATAACCATAATGATTAATACAATTATGAAACAGTAAAAACATTAAATATACATTTTTACATTGTTATTATTAACAATGATCAATAATCAACATGACCCAAAATCGAACCTGTTTATGGGGCTTGTTTAAACTTATTTCGCAGCTTTGAAGATTTCTGACAAGAACCAAGGGCGCAGATGGCACTAGGGACGGGGGGGACATGACCCCCCCAGATTCATAGTGACCCGATTCGTCCCCCGCCCTCACTATCCCTACGAAAGGCGACAAAAATCGCAACACATTGTCACACCCAACTCGTCACATATGGACGCGTGGCGAGGACCCCTTGGCGTCACTTATTGACACACTGGGTATGCCTTTGGCGTCATTTTTCAATGTGCAGGGTAGTCCGATAGAACCGGAGCCTGTAGCGTTGAAATTTGACGTCTTGGGCTGTGAATGGGTCGAGAGTCGAGACTGCAATAAATAAAAATAAAAAGGAATAGGCTACAATAAATGATCTATGGCAGGGCTAGTATAATGGTGGCCCCCAGATCATCTTTATCTGGCCCTCCAACTGTTTTTTTATGTTTAAAAACCCTCACAATCTGATATCAAAGTGCCCTCTCAGCAAAGGTTTAGCGCGTTCATAGGCAACCGCATTCATCGGTGAGTTTAACCGCATTCATCGGTGAGTTTAACAACATAGAAGTCTATCGGACTACCCTGCACGTTGAAAAATGACGGCAAAGGTATACCCAGTGCGTCAATAAGTGACGCCAAGGGGTCCTGCCCTTGCGTCCATATGTGACGAGTTGGGTGTGAGAATGTGTTGGTAAAACAGAGGATTACGGCCTGCCGCTGCTTCAGAATCGGGTCGGGACAGACGCAGGCTGACACACAATAATAATCTACACCGGTCGGCGGTCACCATTACTTTGTACCCACATTCTCACTACATGCTGTTCTGTTGTCAATAAACACACGATGCCATCATGCCACCGACCGACGTTTACACTCTCTCTGTGTGTGTGTGTGCTACGACTCCTGAGTGACGTTGCCGGGGTCCTATGAGGAGGTAACTGCCTCAATCGTGCCTGTAGGTGCGGACCGGTAACCATAGTGATCATATACCATCTATGACTGAGCTGAGTCGGTGATTTTCTGAACTGAGAAAAATCGACTGAAAATGCCACATAAAGGCAATGAAGAGACAAAAAACAATCACCTCGTTTTTTCAAAAACCAAACAATGTAAGTATCCTATGGCTGTTGACTTTCCCAGATGTGGCAGATTAGATTTGTTAAGGGGAATAGCTAGTCTGACAACAATGGCAAAAAGGCTTTTGCACTTAGCAAACACAGCAAAATGTGGAGAACATAACTATGCATTTAGGTGAGTGGACAGAGGCAAATAATGAATGAACATAAAAAGAATGGTTGGATAAATCAAACAATTTATCGTCGTCAGGAAATAATATTTTATCTTATCATTTAACCCATTGTTCTGTATAAATTGACTGAGGTATGTTCACTCGTGTAAGCCACTATAAAAATAATTATAATAAGTACATTTGTGTGGTGCAAGGTTTATGCAAACAACAAATAAAGGCCTACATAAACTTTTGACATCCTCTTATAGCAGGAAATCATGTTTTTTTTTTTTATTGTACAGAGCAACGGAGGATATAGATTCTTAAATTATGGGCTATGAAAAACATTTCTTAATATGTCATACATCATTTGAAAGATATTTCTAATCTATAAATTGCAAAAACTTGTAATTAACACTTAAATTTAAAATTGAGTTATTCTTAGACATTTGAAATAGTAGTTTTACCATTAATTCCCAGGAATATGTTGTATTTCACATTGTTGTGAAATTCTATAGAGGTATAGAGGGTTAACTGAAATTATAAGATTTAAAATGTTGTCCGTATACTTATTTTTATTTATGTAAATATGTTGTTGTTATTTTATTATTATTATTATTATTATTTTTTGCACATAGGTTCTTTGCTTTTTTGTTCATAATGATGGACTTTGTATGCTGAGATAAGCAAATGTTTAAATAAAACATACTTTGCTGAAGACATGATGTTTTGGCAGGTGATTGGCATACTAGTCAAATAACAGTCTGATCATGCATTGCTAGTGGTGATCAGGTAGGCCTTAGTTTACCTTTGTTCATTGTTGTTTATCCATGATTTCAAATAAGAATCCCCCAATGGCTTTTTAGTGCAAATCATTAGCCCAAATTAGGCAAAGTAACTACTTGAGCACTAGTTAAAGCCCAAATTACGCAAAATAACGAATTGAGTTTAAATCATTTGCTGACAGCTTGGTCCCCCCCAGTTAAAAAATCCTATCTGCGCCACTGACAAGAACATGTGAAATGTTCGTTTAAAATGATTCTGACAGTCAAACATAATAAATGTCATGAAACATCAATATGCACGTGTGAGAATGACATCCGGTGTTTGTAATGTTTGCTGGAGTTCGGTGTGTAATTTATCCATTAAATGTCTCACAATAGTCATTTCTTGCTTTACTGACGGTCTTTGATGGTTGGCATGGGCATTCTTCTGGCACTGACTGGTGATGCCAACCTTACCTTCCCTGCTGAGTTTAGCGTGTTGGTTAACACAGACATCAGGCTTTGTGCTGTGGATAAGATGTCTTCTATGACATCTGATTACAGTGAACAAATCTCCCTGATAGGACACAGACATCACCCACACAACTACTTCATGTTTGTCTCTTCATCTGGAGGACTTCTCTTAACATGTTGACTCATCTGCAATAAGACATTTCCTCTCAAATGTCAATTATATTCTGCAGATGTCATGTTTGTGATTAAACGCTTGTAAACCTGATCTTCTTAACATGTTTAGTAGAATAATTAGTAGTAGTGATGATTTCCAGATGTAATGCTCTTTGAGATGTGTGTGTGCTATCCGGAGAAGAGCTGGTTAATATGTGTGTGAAGGAGTAACAAAAGTCAAAACCCCTGACATCAAATGTTGAAAGTAAAATAAGTTCCCCATAAGTGCTGCTGCTGAGCAGTGATATGATGAACGGGTGTTTGACATGAAAGCAGCAACAATAAAGTGTATTAAGTACACTAGAGCTGTGAAGCATGACACTCTTAATCAGTATAATAACAGCCCTTCTTCATCATGCTACAATGTTCCTTAATGTGAAGAAGTGTAATTACGTTTCTGGAGATTTTAGGCATTATTAACAGAGCAGTATTTAATTTAACATGTTCTAATGTACAGGACACCAGACTGACATTAATAGCTCTTAACTGACATTGACAGTGCATGTATAGGGTAAGATGGGGTATTAAGCCCCCACTAAGAACAATATTTAATTGCTGAAGGGAAATAAATGGCTAGAGTTTTTGTATTATTTACAGATAATAAGTAGTTTAAATACTGTAGATACTTAAGCAAATAGGCATGAGGGGTTGTGTTAAATGGCCAAATATAACATGGCTAAGAGCTCATGATGCACGTGGAGTGCCTGATACAGCATGAATGCTATATTGAATGTCAAATGGTGTGATGATTGAGCATCACTCCTGACTCACTAGATGAAATGGACAGCGGTTGCCTCACTAGGGAGAGATCACGGGCCACTTTGTAGTCAGTTCAGGCTAGTAGTCTGTCCGATGCTAGAATCATTACGGAGTATAACGTTGGTTTGACAATCAGATGGGACAGAAAATGCCTTGTTGTGTTACACAGTTACCCCCCCATGTGTGATTGACAGTTTCTCCCTTGCCAATAACACAATATATATATTTAATAATACTGTATTACTACATACTTCAAATAGTTTATTATGTTTCATAGTTCATACAGTAAAATAGAAGCACAGAAGACATTTCAGATTTGATGTGACTTTAATGAAAAACTGCTTATGTGTGCAGTGTTACCGATATTACCAGTCAAATTCTGAGTTGCTCGAAAATGAGTTGTGCAATTAATCTTTAGGGATTTATTAAGAAAAATACATTAAGTTTAAGAATTCTACTGAAATTTTAGTATTTTTATGAATTATTTTGTATGGAAGATTGAATCTTAGATCATATTTCTGTCAACTGATAATTGTTATTGTTTATTTAGAAATAAATGGAGAAAAATAACATTAAAAACATCAAATAATAAGATGAATTGGCTTTGAAGGAAATAAATGTTGCATATAATTTAAAAGAACACCGCAGACTTTATATGATATAACATTTATCGATATAAAACGTCTAGGTTACGTATGTAACCTCCGTTCCCCGATGGAGGGAACGAGACGTTGTGTCAGAGAAGCGACACTAGGGGTCTCTCTTGAGCGCCGATATTCACCTCTGAACTATGAAAGAAGGCCAATGAGAGTTGGCACCCAGTATTTGCATGTCCCGCCCCCGGACATAAGGGTATTTAAGCGGCGCAAATACGGGAGTTCATTCAGGATTTTTCTGAGGAGCCGGAAATGGTCCGGCCACAACAGTGGCTCGGCTCAGCGACGTGGCAGGGGAGACACAACGTCTCGTTCCCTCCATCGGGGAACGGAGGTTACATACGTAACCTAGACGTTCCCCTTCTGTCGCTCTCTCCACGTTGTGTCAGAGAAGCGACACTAGGGGTCCACTTATAAAAGTGCCATGCGCTGAGCCGTGTACGTGAACTGCTGATACAGGAGCGAGCAGGTATTCTTACGTGCAGGACGACCAACTGTATCAGGCCGCACGTACCCTTCCCCAATGCCCCATTTAAGCTATCAGGATTCCTTATCGTTACCCTGGAGGGGGGAACAAGGTGCTGGCCGCCAACCTGGGAACGGGCCAAGCCTGGCCGGGCCTCTTTTCTCTCTATGTTTCTCGCATAGAGCAACTAAGGCTGGGGCCCTTACACGCACTGAGGGAAGGGGGTCTTAGCCCTTATTCAGGGTGGAGAAGACCCTGCTGAGGCCACGCCTACCCGAGAGGGGAGGCAAGTTTAAGTGGCAAAACCATCAGAGGCCTGACTTAGGGCCTATGTGGAAAAGTTGGTGCGGTGGTGGATCCAGCCTCATAGAGGGGGGAACATACAGCACGGCAACCGAGGCAGCCGTGACTGCCTAAGGCAGGGGTGGCCAACCAGTCAGAGACCAAGAGCCAAATGTTTTAATCTGTTACCGCAAAGAGCCACATCACACACATGGGCACACATGAACATCAACCCATCCCTTCCTCACACACACACACACACACACACACACACACACACACACACACACACACACACACACACACACACACACACACACCTGCTCAGCCATATTTATTGTAAATGACACACACACACACATACACACACACACACACACACACACACACACACAGACACAGACACAGACCTCTGCTCAGACAGATTTATTGTAAATGAAACACACACCAACATGATAATAGCAGAAATTGACTCCTACTCTACTACAACCACAGGCCAGTCATTTTCAACAATGAGCATTGTGAGCACTGTCTCACACACACAAACTCTCAGTTCAACCAAAACTAAAATAAATTTAAAAAAAATAATAAAATAAAATTATTTACTACGGCTTTTTTCTTTTACTATGCATGTTGCTTAGTGGGACTTCTGGCATTCCTTGCCTTGAACAATCCTCCTCAAATCTGGATTATATTCTGTGGTTGCCACTCGAAGCAATTCTTTCACATGGGTGTCAGTCAGAACAGATCGATGCTTTGATTTCATGTGTTTCAGGGTAGAAAATACAGACTCGCAGACATATGTTGACCCAAACATTGACAGTATCTTAAGCGCAGCCCGTTTGACATTGGGGTAATTTTCCATTGGCACTCTTTTCCAGAACTCAACGGTCCCTTCCATTAAAGCAGGTTTCAGTTGATCCTCCTCACAAAGATCGATCATCTCTAACTCAGCCGCAGCCTCATCTGTGACTAGCGGGGCTTTCAAACAGTCCGTCTCGGCATTAAATGGGTCGACGAGGAACGTAATCTGTGACCTTTTCAGTTGTAGATCACGGAACCGGTCCAAAAAGCTTTCTTGCAAGTTTTCAACTAGTGTAGCATATTTGTTTCTTTGGTTATTCAGGGCGGCGCTGGTGGCTTTTAGCAGAGTGGGAAAATGCGTTAAATCTCCCTTTTGAATATGCGCCTTGAACAGCTTCAGTTTGTTGACAAACGCAAACACACTTTGAACCAGGTCAGGCAGCATTTTTAACTTACCCTGCAAGGTCAGGTTCAGTCTGTCCAAGTGACACAGCATGTCGACCAAAAGGCCAGATCCATAATCCACTCGAGGTCCGAGAGCTCGGGATAGTTCTTGTCCTTCTCTTCCATGAACAGTTTCACAGCATCCAAAAGCTGAAAGAAGCGAGAGAGTACCTTGCCTTTTGACAGCCACCTCACAGTGCAGTGCAGTGGCAAGTCACCTGGAAGCCCTTGGTCCAGCTCAGCGATGAGATTCTTGAATTGCCGGTGGTTCAGCGCATGTGTGCGGATGTAGTTTACGATTTCCATCACAGGCTTCATGACGTTGTCTAAATGATTATTTATCATGGTCATGTCTTCAATGATTTAGACACGAGTTGCTCCCTGTGGATGATGCAGTGGAAATTCCAAAAGTCGGGAAATGTTTGGTCAGCTTTGCACAGCCCCACAAGTCCGTTCACAGATCCGATCATTGCTGGCGCTCCATTCGTGGCTATTGCTGTTAGTTTTGGAATGGGCAGATTTGCTTTCACAAATGCAGCCATCATTGTTTCTTTCACATCTATGCCACGGGATCTGTCTTTTAATGGCACAATATCAAGGAGTTCTTCTTTGATCAAACAATCGTTTGACACAGACCTTGCAAATATTGCCAACTGAGGCTTGTCTTGTATGTCACAACTCTCATCCAATGCGACACTAAAATACTCGCAAGCTTGAAGGTCAGAGTGTAACTGTGATTCAATAGCTGTGTTAATGTCCGATATTCTGTGTTCAACAGTGTGGCGGGACAGTTGGACGTCTGATACCATTCGTTTTAGTTTGTCGTTTTCAGGAGACAAGATTTCAACAACATCACCGAGGCATTTTTTGATGAACTCCCTTCATTGTACGGCTTTTTAGCCCGTGCAATGTTCCAAGCCAGTTGATATGATGCAAGCGTTACAGTCTCTGAGTGCTTCGTAATTTTTGGAAAAACTGTATCTGCTTTTCTGCCTGACTTTTCAAAGTGACCAACTTGTGCTTACGAAGTTCACTCCCTTTTGGGAATTCCTGGTCGATGTTAGCATGGAGTGAGCTGAAGTGGCGCTGAAGATTTGAAGCTTTGAAATGCGCTAATGACACCTGACATATAAGGCAGAATGGCTTGCCATTACGTTCAACAAAAAATATAAACTCTCCCACTCTGTTAAAAACGTCCTGTGTTCATCTTCATATTTTCGTTTTGCTGTGCATTTTTTCCCTGCCATTTTCAGAGCGAACTTGACACAAATTGTTTACTCAAATGATCTTGCTCCTACTGGGAAACTGAGGTATTTTCATCCCACGCACAAGCAATTTTGACGAAAATAGTACCGTATCTCAAGCGAAGTGATGAAAAAAATAAATAATAATAATTGATATGAACGTAGGCTAAGAGCCGCATGAAACCGGGCAAAGAGCCGCATGCGGCTCGGGAGCCGCGGGTTGGCCAGGCCTGGCCTAAGGGAAACACGGGAGTCCGCTCGCCAGAGGGGACAGAACCGTGGTGTTACACACAGGGGGAGTCCGAAGGAGACCTTACCTGTGGAGCACCTATACCAGTACAGGGTAGCTTGCGGTACCCGCAGTGGCTTGGGTCGGCGAGTTCCTCCGCTGAACTGCGACCCACGAGGGCTAGGGAGGAATCAACCAGTGTCCCAAACCTGAGATCTCCTGGGAATGAAGGCGCACTGTTTCCCCTGGTTAGGGGGATGGGCGCTAGGTGCAAGCGATTCACCCAGTCAGATCGTGGGCGTGCTACCGAGTTCTACGGGCTCGGTACCTGAGAAAACACAGGACGATACTGACTCAACTCGGAGATTGTAGAATCTCGCAAAAGTGTTAGGTGTTGCCCAGCCCGCTGCTCTAAAAATGTCTGCTAGGGCAGTGCCCCTAGCCAGTACCCATGAGGACGCAACACTCCTGGTGGAGTGGGCTCGGACCCGCAAGGGGGGGGGCATGGCCTGGGTGTGATAAGCCAGGGAAATGGCGTCGACAACCCAGTGGGCGAGTCTCTGCTTGGAGACAGCGTTCCCTTTCTGCTGTCCCCCAAAGCAGATGAAGAGCTGCTCAGAGCGTCTAGTGCTCTGTGTGCGGTCCAGATAAATATGTAAAGCACATACTGGACACAGCAGTGAAAGGGCTGGGTCTGCCTCCTCCCGGGGCAGCGCTTGCAGGTTCACCACCTGATCCCTGAAGGGTGTGGTAGGAACATTGGGCACATAGCCCGGTCGCGGTCTTAGGATCACGAAAGTGTCTGCCGGACCGAACTCCAGGCAAGCGTCGCTAACAGAGAACACATGCAGGTCCCCGACCCTCTTGATGGAAGCGAGCGCGATCAGCAGAGCGGTCTTGAGAGAGGGCCCTGAGTCCAACTGAGTCAAGCGGCTCGAAGGGGGGTCTCTGGAGTCCCGTAAGGACGACCGAGAGATCCCAGGAGGGGACAGGTTAGGCCGGGAGGGAGTCATCCTCCGGGCACCTTTTAGGAACCTGACGATTAAGTCGTGCTTACCAAGAGACTTGCCGTCTACCGTGTCGTGGTGGGCCGCAATAGCGGCGACATACACCTTGAGGGTGGAGGGGGACAGCTTCCTCTCCAGCCTCTCCTGAAGAAATACGAGCACTGACCTAACTGCGCACTTCTGCAGGTCTTCGGCTCGGGAAGAACACCAGTCCGCGAACAGATGCCACTTTAGAGTGTAAAGATGCCTGGTAGAGGGGGCTCTGGCTTGATTGATTGTATCTATGACAGTCGATGGTAGGCCGGCTAGATCTTCCGCATCCCGTCCAAGGGCCAGACATGGAGGTTCCAGAGGTCTGGGTGCGGGTGCCAGAGCGTGCCCCGTCCCTGAGAAAGAAGGTCCTTCCTCAGGGGAATTCGCCAGGGAGGGGCTGTCGTGAGGAGCGTGAGGTCCGAGAACCAAGTCCGGGTGGGCCAGTAGGGGGCCACCAGAATGACCTGCTCTTCGTCCTCCCTGACCTTGCATAGCACCTGTGCAAGAAGGCTCACTGGGGGAAATGCGTACTTGCGCAGCCCCGCGGGCCAGCTGAGTGCCAAAGCATCTGCCCCGAGGGGAGCCTCTGTCCGGGCATATCAGAGCGGGCAGTGGGAGGTTTCTTGGGAGGCAAAACAGGTCTACCTGGGCCTTGCCGAACCTGTCCCAAATCAGCTGGACCGACTGGGGGTGGAGCCTCCACTCTCCGCCGGGCGAGCTTTGTCTTGACAGCGCGTCCGCTATCACATTGAGGTTGCCGGGGATGTGAGTGGCGCGCAGTGACTCCAGTCGCTGCTGACTCCAAAGGAGGAGACGACGGGCAAGCTGTGACATGTGGAGGGAGCGTACTCCGCCTTGGCGATTTATGTAGGCTACGACCGTGGTGCTGTGTGGAGTGGTGGTGGTGTAGTGGTCTAAGCACATAACTGGTAATCTGGTGATCAGAAGGATGCTGGTTTGAGCTCCACAGCCACCACCATTGTGTCCTTGAGCAAGGCACTTAACTCCAGGTTACTCCAGGGGATTGTCCCTGTAATAAGTGCACTGTAAGTCGCTTTGGATAAAAGCGTCTGCCAAATGCATAAATGTAAATGTAAATGTGTCCTGACTAGGACGTGCTTGCCCCGAATTAACGGGAGAAACTTCCTCAGGGCAAGGAAAACAGCCAGCAGCTCTGGGCAGTTGATGCGCCAACGCAGCGGGCCTCGGTTCCACCGGCCTGCGGCTGCGTGCCCGTTTTACACGGCGCCCCAACCCAATTTGGAGGCGTCGGTTGTAACCAGAACGCGTCGGGACACCTGCTGCAAGGGTAGTCCTGCCCGTAGAATGCAGAGGTCTGTCCAGGGTTTGAAGGTTTGGCGGCAGGCAGTGGTAACTTTCACGTTGTGCGTGCCGCGGCGCCATGCTCGTCTCGGGACTCGAGTCTGGAGCCAGTGCTGAAGTGGTCTCATATGCATCAACCCCAGCGGCGCGGCCGTCGTGGAGGATGCCATATGCCCCAGGAGCTGTTGGAATCGTTTAGAGGGACCCACGGCACCTGGCTTGAAGGGAGCAAGGCATTTCAGCACTGACTGAGCACGCTTGTTGGAGAGACGTGCTATTATTGAGACTGAGTCTAACTCCAAACCGGGAAAAGAGATGCTCTGGACGGGGTGAGCTTGCTCTTTTCCCAGTTGACCTGAAGCCCCAAGCGGCTGAGGTGCCTGAGCACCTGGTCTCTGTGCGCGCATAGTAACTCTCGTGAGGGGCCAGGATGAGCCAGTCTTCGAGGTAATTGAGTATGCGTATGCCGGCTTCTCGGAGCGGGGCAAGAGCTGCCTCTGCGACTTACGTGAAGACGCGAGGGGACAGAGACAGGCCGAAGGGGGGGACTTTGTACTGATACGCCTGGCCGTCGAACGCGAACCGTAGGAAGGGTCGATGTCAAGGGCGAATCGAGACGTGGAAGTACGCGTCTTTCAGGTCTACTGCTGCGAACCAATTTAGATGCTGGACGCCAGATAGAGTTTGTTTCTGGGTGAGCATTTTGAACGGGAGTTTGGACAAGGTTCGATTAAAAACTTGCAGGTCCAAGATCGGTCGTAAGCCGCCGCCTTTCTTGGGTACAACGAAGTAAGGGCTGTAGACACCCTTCTTCGTTTCGGTTGGAGGGACAGGCTCCATCGCGTCCTTTAATAGAAGGGAGGCGATTTCTTCGCGCAGGGAATGGGCATGTTGGCCGTGTACTGCGGAAAAATGTACGCCCACGTAGGGGGGCGGAGACCTGGCAAACTGAATTGCGTAACCGAGTCGAATGGTCGGTGCAGCCAGCGTGGCGGGTTGGGCAGTGAAGGCCACGCCTCTAAGCTCCGTGCTAGGGGCACCAAGGGGACGAGTTTTTGGGCGTACCGGCGGGGCTCATAGCGGTGCTGGAACAGGTAACGCGTCGGAGGCAGCGTGGCGTCGAGGCTCTGGTGCTGAGAATAAACTCAAAGCACTTACCTTGCTCTGCGCACCTGGCAGGGGCGGGTTCAGTGACTGAGGAGGAGGTCTGATGCTGGCGTCCTCTGAACTTCGTCTGAACCGGCCGGCCGGGAACAGTCGTAGGGCTGAGGCGGGGATACGCGTCGGGAGCGGGACTGTAGAGGCCTGAAAGCAGAGTGCCGTGAGAGCGGCATTTGCGGGCCAGGTGACCCCAGAGACAACAAGGAAATAGCTCTATAGAGTGTAAAGAATTTAACAAAAAATTCTCCTCCCGGCCCTCCACCGAGGAGCGGAGTGGTCTTACCAGCTCCGGAGCTAGCGTCTCGGTCTCTGGGTCTGTCATCTCAGGAGCGCCTGGGAGCCTTCTGGGTCCTCAAGGGGGTCCGTGAGACGATGGGCGTCCAACTTCTGCGGGGAGCTCAACACTGGGGCTGAGAGCTGGGCCCACTCACTTGTTAGTTGAGGCGGAGCACCACTTTCTTTCTTTCTTGAAAGCCGCAGGAGGACGCCCTCGGCGAGCAGACAGGGCATGGCCCCTGGCGGCAGGTTTGCGGCAGGGCAGGATGCTTTTTTTTTGCTAGAAAATAGCCTTCGTCTGTTTCTTCACCACTGAGGACTGCTGGGAGAAGTCGTCAAGTGGTGTCGCCAAATGGACGGAGCTGGGAGACGGGGGCGTTTGAGAAAGCGTGCTTTGTCTGCCTCCCGTACTGCCTGTCCATCGTTGCGTTTCTGGACCACGAAGTGGCCATCGCCTGTTTGAGTGCAGTTCCTGCAGCACGTCAAGAACAGGACCACCCAAGTGCAGATTTTGAAGTGCCCTGGCGATGGACTTGCAGGAGGGCCATGGCGTGCAGAGGCGGTCTGGGACGTTCTACCACGAGCAGAGCGAGGCGAGGAAGCTGGGCTTGCTCAGCTCGTCATGCATGTCCGGGAAGGAATCCGGGGGGGCGCGGCTGTGAGCGGCGCACATGCCCGCGAAACCAATTAAGCCCGGGGAAGCATAGCGGACCTTCTTGCGTCAGGCTCAGACTGGGCGGAGACCTGAAGGTGGCGGCCCAGGTGAGTTATCCGCATCCGACGCCGCTGTTACGCTCTCCGATGCAGCGGTGATGTCATCATCCAATGCCGGGGAGCTTGAGCGACCAGACGGTAGGCTGTTAAGCGGACCGCACTAATCCCGAGCTCGGGGGAAGCAGGCAAGCGTGCCGGGTAGGCGGGAGGTTTTCGAGGGGATTTACCCGGCGAAAGCGTCCCGTTATTCTCCCCAGATCGTTCTCCATTGCCCGCGGCGCCTGCCTCAATCCCGTAGGAAGGAGGCGAGGCGCGGGGGGCGGCTGAAATGCTCTCTCTCACTACAAGAGAAAGCAGAGATCGCAACGCTGCCGCGGTTATGTTCTCACACTGAAAACATAACCCATTGGAGAGAATGCTCATCCCAAGCTCGGACGGAAACAAGCAAGCGTGCCGGGGAGGTGGGGGGTTTCGAGGGGGTTCACCCGGCGAAACGGAGCCCGTCACTGTCCCCAGATCGTTTTCATCGCCCACGACGCCTGCCTCAATCCCGTAGGAAGGAGGTGAGGCACGGGGGGCGGCTGAAGCGGCTTTTTCTCACTACAAGAAAAAGCCTACGACCGCAATGCTGTCATGGCTATGTTCTCGTACTGAAAACATAGACCATTCATAAAAACGCTGCCTGCGTGTGATCGCAACCCAGGAATGCAAGGCAGTTTTTATGGCCGTCAGAGGTGGGGAGAATCAACGCATCCAGAAACTACACAGAGGCGGAAAATCGTCTTTAAAAAGACGCGTCCTGAGAAGGACGTTCAACGCCGCTGTGTTTTGCTCTTTTAGAGCGAAATTCACTCTTTTAGAATAACTCTTTCGAGTTGTCTGCGCTGTCGAAGCGCCCAGGGGCAAGAATGCACAGCCGTGCATGAATGAGAAAGCCGCTGTTATGCGCCGTCAGATCCAACAGCATGCAGAGCGTCAGAGGATAAAACAGGAACTTGGTGTGTAACTTGCAGCAGACTGCATGCACGACCATCGGCTCCGAAGAAATTTTCTGAATGAACTCCCGTATTTGCGCGCTTAAATACCCGTATGTCGAGTGGGACATGCAAATACTGGGTGCCAACTCTCATTGGCCTTTTTTCATAGTTCAGAGGTGAATATCGGCGCTCAAGAGAGACCCCTAGTGTCGCTTCTCTGACACAACGTGGAGAGAGCGACAGAAGGGGAACAATATATTCTGATATAACAGCAATAGTAAAAATCAAAGCTTGTATGAAACACAGAGCGTATAAACTTGTGTTCCTGTGAAAGTGTTTTTATTGAAAGTGATGGGAACACAACTACATTTTGCTAATTGGACAGATTGCTTCCCCCTACAGAACACACTGTATTCATGCTGTATTTACAGTTATGATCTCTATATTGTTCGTTATGCTTTTCAAATAATAGAGAAATGTTAGGGAGTTTGATAAAGTATTGTGATATAAGCCACAACACCCCCCCCCCCCCCCTGTGACCCTGTTAATAATGTAGATGATACTAATAAACGGATTACTCCAGAAGCACACACACTCATTATTACCAGCAGTGTGAATCTATTGAGAGGAAATCTCAGAAATAATCTGTTCCTTAAATGTGCACAGACTTGTCCTGACCCACCTCCAAACATTCCTGCTAACACACCCATGCAGGAATGTCTTAACATGTAAAGGATTGTCATTTTCCCCTGTAACACATCCCATCATTCACCTATAGATGGCGCTGTCCCCACATTATATCCCGTGACAAATACAGTGACAGCACTGATCACAGACAGATATTGAGGATTACATTTATTCATTTGAAAGACTGCACGTGACATCTGAGAGAAAGCATTAACAGCATTAGATTACATGTTTACTGATAGTGGCACCTGGTGGCCAACTTTAGTACCACATCCCTTTTATTGAAGAGAGAGAAACATTGTTTTTTGAGTCTGAGGTAGAAACTGCGGTGTAATTTTAATACAATTACAACATCATGTTTATTTCTATAACACTTTTCAGAATACATACTGTATTATTACAAATAATGTTATTGGGTTAATATTAAAAGATATTATCATAATCGATCATATCATAACTGCTGGGGCCCGTTGTTAGCGATCGTCTTCATGGGCCCCCCTTTACCCTTACGCCCAGATGCAACATGACAGTGTGAATCAAACTACACATATTATAGATATGACAGTTTTATTTTCTGTAAATCTGCATGAAACCGTGTGTGTTGTGAAAAGTGCAATACCAATGAAAATGACTTATTTTAATGAAACTTCAATTCCATTTTTATTTGTATAACTCAGTTGTGTATCAAGCAAATTTACACCAGGCTGTGTTGAACTAAATGTGACTTTTTTAAGGTTATTTTTATGGCTTTATTTTGACAGGGACAGAAGAGAGGAGACAGGAAACACGATGAGAAAAGCGTGCGGTCCAGGACTGGATAAATAAACACTTCTCGCTATCTCAGTCACAAAATCTTCAGGATTCATGTGTGTATCAAATAATCCAGGTGTATCAACTACAGACACATTTCTGCCTGAAACGTTGCCGTGTTTCTCTGAACATTCACGGGTCACTGAACTCATGCTCATCTCAGATCTGAACACTTCCTGTCCCAGTATTGTGTTTCCAGCGGCGCTCTTTCCAACGCCACTTTCACCTAGGAGAACAATTCTTGTCAAGTTCACTAAAGAAAGAAAGAAAACTCTAAATACACAGTTTGGAGAATAAAATGCTCATTTCAATAAACTCTTATAATATAAAACATTAAATCAATAATTCACATGAACACTTTATTTCTGTAACACATCAAGTGCATCATTACTTTTATTAAATTATAACATACACAAATATTCAACAAACCTCTATGGCAAGAATGACTGACAGTTTTACCTTCGTAACCCTTAGGCTGGAGGTAATGACGTGTAAGGGACTTTACAGGTGAGCCTGCCTGTATCTGATCTCTTACTACTTGAATCTCATTAGCATCTTGCCCAGTAAGTCTAGCACCTGCTCTCTTCAACTAGCTGATCAGGCACATCGTCACTTTCTCTCCTGTCTGCAGCATGTTCTGAGGGAACTGTAGGGCTATAGCCTGCACTATAGGCGGGATGAGGGACTCTATTAGGTGTGACGGTGGGCACTACTAGTTGCGGTGGTAAGTAAGTGAGGCAAAGGCATTAAGTGTGAGTTAACAGGGTCGGATATAGCACTGTGTGATTGCTGAGGATAATGTGGGGTAATATGAACCAAGTCTGGTTCCCTTCCCAGGGCCGGTGATAATGGGAAGACTGAGGTGTCGGAGCTGACTGTGTAGGAACTTGAAACTCTGACAACTCTCCGACTCGCTCTCTGTCATAATGGTGCCCTAGGTTGTAGGTCGGTGCAGACCACTCGTCCATAATGCTCCAAGAATACTGACTTATAGGGCTGGAGGCTCTGCCTAATAATGAAGGAACTCTCCCGACATCATCCACTGGTTACCCCCTCCTACCTCCTCATCATAAAGTTCCAAAGGCTGACTGGCCTGTTTCCGTCATGTGGCTGTGAGCTCATAGTCCTCTAAGTACGCTGGAGGGTGAACATGCCGCTGAGGCCTCCCTCCATCTGCATATACCCCTTGTCGCTGCATATTAGAGCTTATGAATCCTCTTTATCCAAGGGAACGACTGGATCCGGCTCGAAGGAACACAATGTTTGATAGTTTGGGGAAGGAACAAAGGCAGTATACTAAGGAGGTTCCTAATTATCCATTCGCCTCCTGGCGTGTTGGTCAGAACACAGGATAGGATCCAGGTTCCAATCAAAAGGGGTTTATTTACATTGAAGAAGCCACAAGTCACAGGCACATGACAGGTTGCATATTCAGGTAGTCAGGTTGATATGAGGGTATAGGAGAGTATTTGAACAGGCACCTGTGTGTGTGTGTGGTTAGTCACTCATGGATGCACACTTTAGCACCCACAACAAGTAATATTAGCACATATCATGGGCATGTATTTCGTCTGCCTTGCTCCGCTGTATAATGCCGTTGATTGACAGGCGCTCTAAGCTCCGCCTTTCCAACAATTTATATTATCATGAACTTCTTCTATTCGCACTTTGCACTTGGATCCAATCTTTATACGTCCCATAACGAAACTATACACGCATAAATCAGATCATGAACAAACACAGTACGGTTATGTCCTGAGGGACTTATATTACATCATTGTGATGATACCTTACTGTTACCATAGTAACGGACATAACCTCTATGCGTGATCATAAGCGCCAGATAAAATACACACTATAAATAATGTATGGTCTAATCACACATCTCAATACAATATGTAAACATCTTAATTATTTCACCTGTGTTAATGTGATACAATTATATTTAAAAACATAGTTTCTTAAACGTCTCTTTCAATCTCATAAAGTATCTCCCGTTATATCTCCATTGCAGTCGTCCGGTTGAACTCATGCATTAACATCATGAACCCCAAACACCTGAGAATGAACCAAGATGCTAAACTACTAATAATTAAAACCATTAAATGTAAAATGTTATAAAAAATATATATTTTAATACAAATCTTAGGCTAAAAAAAGCAGACTTACAGTGCACTTATTACAGGGACAATCCCCCCGGAGCAACCTGGAGTTAAGTGTCTTACTCAAGGACACAATGGTGGTGACTGTGGGGATCAAACCAGCAACCTCCTGAGTACCAATGTATTATACAGTGCACTTATTACAGGGACAATCCCCCCGGAGCAACCTGGAGTTAAGTGTCTTACTCAAGGACACAATGGTGGTGACTGTGGGGATCAAACCAGCAACCTCCTGAGTACCAATGTATTATACAGTGCACTTATTACAGGGACAATCCCCCCGGAGCAACCTGGAGTTAAGTGTCTTACTCAAGGACACAATGGTGGTGACTGTGGGGATCAAACCAGCAACCTTCTGATTACCAATGTATTATACAGAGCACTTATTACAGGGACAATCCCCGGAGCAACCTGGAGTTAAGTGTCTTACTCAAGGACACAATGGTGGTGACTGTGGGGATCAAACCAGCAACCTTCTGATTACCAATGTATTATACAGAGCACTTATTACAGGGACAATCCCCGGAGCAACCTGGAGTTAAGTGTCTTACTCAAGGACACAATGGTGGTGACTGTGGGGATCAAACCAGCAACCTTCTGATTACCAATGTATTATACAGAGCACTTATTACAGGGACAATCCCCCCGGAGCAACCTGGAGTTAAGTGCCTTACTCAAGGACACAATGGTGGTGACTGTGGGGATCAAACCAGCAACCTTCTGAGTACCAATGTATTATACAGAGCACTTATTACAGGGACAATCCCCCGGAGCAACCTGGAGTTAAGTGCCTTACTCAAGGACACAATGGTGGTGACTGTGGGGATCAAACCAGCAACCTTCTGAGTACCAATGTATTATACAGAGCACTTATTACAGGGACAATCCCCCCGGAGCAACCTGGAGTTAAGTGTCTTACTCAAGGATACAATGGTGGTGACTGTGGGGATCAAACCAGCAACCTTCTGATTACCAATGTATTATACAGAGCACTTATTACAGGGACAATCCCCCCGGAGCAACCTGGAGTTAAGTGTCTTACTCAAGGACACAATGGTGGTGACTGTGGGGATCAAACCAGCAACCTTCTGATTACCAATGTATTATACAGAGCACTTATTACAGGGACAATCCCCGGAGCAACCTGGAGTTAAGTGTCTTACTCAAGGACACAATGGTGGTGACTGTGGGGATCAAACCAGCAACCTTCTGATTACCAATGTATTATACAGAGCACTTATTACAGGGACAATCCCCGGAGCAACCTGGAGTTAAGTGCCTTACTCAAGGACACAATGGTGGTGACTGTGGGGATCAAACCAGCAACCTTCTGAGTACCAATGTATTATACAGAGCACTTATTACAGGGACAATCCCCCCGGAGCAACCTGGAGTTAAGTGTCTTACTCAAGGATACAATGGTGGTGACTGTGGTGATCAAACCAGCAACCTTCTGATTACCAATGTATTATACAGAGCACTTATTACAGGGACAATCCCCCCGGAGCAACCTGGAGTTAAGTGTCTTACTCAAGGACACAATGGTGGTGACTGTGGGGATCAAACCAGCAACCTTCTGATTACCAATGTATTATACAGAGCACTTATTACAGGGACAATCCCCGGAGCAACCTGGAGTTAAGTGTCTTACTCAAGGACACAATGGTGGTGACTGTGGGGATCAAACCAGCAACCTTCTGATTACCAATGTATTATACAGAGCACTTATTACAGGGACAATCCCCCCGGAGCAACCTGGAGTTAAGTGTCTTACTCAAGGACACAATGGTGGTGACTGTGGGGATCAAACCAGCAACCTTCTGATTACCAATGTATTATACAGAGCACTTATTACAGGGACAATCCCCCCGGAGCAACCTGGAGTTAAGTGTCTTACTCAAGGACACAATGGTGGTGACTGTGGGGATCAAACCAGCAACCTCCTGATTAACAGTTATGGGCTCTGGCCCACTACACCACTACACTGACATGAGCATGTGCATTAAAAGCATAACATTACACTGATAGGGGCACCTGGTAACTAAGGTTGGTACCGCATTCCTTTTTTGAAGATATTTTTTTAATATTTTTTTAAAAACATTTTTAAGAGAAATGTATTTTCTTTTTTTTTTAAGAGAAAAATTTATTAATTTTGGAAGAAATTATTATTTTATTTTTTTTCACCTTGCGGTTCAGGGCTTCCGTAAGCCACAGATGCATTGTGGGAAAAACACATTTTTGAGTGACATGATGATACATTAACCTGAAAATAAAAATACTCTTAAAAGAAGTAATGCTAACATGAAAAATACAAGTTACATTTATTTATTTCATGATTTATTCATTCATTTAATATTTTATAGTTTTTTACAATTTCACTTTGTATTTCATGATATATTTAAATATTAATTACATTATTGCAAATTTCCTGTAATTAATTCACAATATGTATTTAATTATTTAATTTTATTGTATTTAATGATTTATTGAAATATTTGTATACTTTATTTGGAGTAATTTGGCCCTCTATACACACAGTTTAAAGCAAAACCACTTCACTTAATCAGGTTAATTATGACTTCAGTGACAGCAGATAATCATGTAAAAAATAACTACTGTGAATGAACAGTTAAACATGTAGAGATCTCGATATTTCATCTGAATATCAACATTTGTGAAGTTTGTTCCATTCAAACAGTTTTGAGTTTAATTGGTCTAATTGCGTATGATTAGAAAAGCTGTGACATTCTATTATGTTGGATATTAAATGTTTTTATGTGTTAATGGGGATCTGTGGACACAGTAATGTATTTAGTTTTCAGAATTATAAATATTGCTTTTATTTTGAAGTGAAGAAGTAAAGTTAGACCCTTGGGATAGTGCTGCATTCCATTCAACTCGGGTTTTCCAACTTCCTACTGGGAAAAGTGCACTGGAATACCACTTGAACTCGTAATTCCAACTTGGAAAGTCGTGCATACATTTGAAACTCTGATTTCTGGAGATGCAGGTGCGTGATGTCACACAAACGTGTCGACACACGGGGAAGATATATAAAATAAGTGATATACATTCACATGGTGTACATTGTGTTTTAACTTTCAATGGGACGTTTAATACTGTAATATTTGTAACATATAACACATTGGAAAAGCCTCCACACACTTCACTGTAAAGGGCTTTATGTATTTATATTTAGCCCTTCTAATAAATCATTTTTTCTCTATAAATCTTTTTACAGTTCTTCAGATAGTTAATATATCATGTTATTTATAACATTACACAGTATCGATATGCAGGTATTCAAAGCTTCAGCAAATAATCAATCATTCTTCTTCTCTAACGAGATCATGTGATCAGACCACAGATATAACAGAGGTTAGAGATCGTAACTCATGTACTGTACTTATAAATGACACATGCTGTCATTAAGAGTAAACTACAGAGCCCTCGTTTAACTGGTGGTGAAGTGATTCAATGAAAAGATGTTTCTGATGCTCAGCCTCCTCCAGGGCTGTTTTGATTATTTTGAGTAAAGAGACCAGAAGAGACCTCACTTGAACTTTACTCAGACCCAAATGAAGTAATGCAAGCACACACACAAACAACTGTGTCTACGGTTGCACAAATAATTCATAAAAGAAAGGGTGAATAAAGAAAGCAATATGAATTATGTACCCAAAATAAACCTACATAATATAGGCTATATAACTGAATGTATGTGTAGATGTTAGCCAGATACAGGTCCGGTTCCAGATCAAAATCACTGAGGGTGCGTCTGAAAACAGTGCGGGTGCTCTGTATAAAGATGTATCGTAATTACACATTTTTAATAGATTAAATCATGTTTAAATGCTACTTAAACAACGTAAAGAACACTTTTTAATGTACAAAACATTTAGTGCTTTTTTTCATACAATCTGTCACTGAGAATGACAGGAAAATGCTGCACCTGCAGATTAGGACAGACTGATTTGATGCAGGGATTTCTGTGTGTTTGATGACATTCAAGGAAATCTGCTTGCCAATTTACAGTATTAAACTTACATATTCAATTGAGCAGGTGTGTGTGATTATTTTGGTACAGGGTCACATCAGCCGTTAAGTAGAACATGGAAGAGATAAGATACAAAGTTCTGCATTTGTAGAAGTTTCTCTCATGCACTCGTGCATTCAATGAATTATGCACACTATTCTGAAGTGTTTACAAACTGACTGAGTGTTTCTGCTATCATGTGTGTAAAACTGAATAAAGACTGAGTATAATCATTAATGGATTATTTTACCATAAATCAATGCACTGGTCATTTATTATTCAATGTAACGCTCCACATCAGGAGTCTGGATTAATAGTCAAATCAAATAATCAGAGATTATAGTGTCTATAAGCTTATTTCAATGTTGGCCACTGTCATGTATTCCCTGTTTTTGTCTAGACTTTTATATTGAAATTCTAGCTTAGTTCCACGTTCCTGCTTCCTGTTACTTTTGTAGTCCTTTGTAGTTTTATTTCATGATTGTTCACCCTGATTGTTTTCCCAGGTGTTCCTTGTTTTCCCTTGTGTATTTAAGCCCTTATTTCCCCTGGTTTCTTTGTCAGTCTTCACACGTGTTTGTTATGTACTATACTTTGTTCCCTGTGTTTTGTTTTCTGTATATTCTGAGTTACAATGTTTATCTTTGTTTATTAAATCTGCATTTAGATCCTCATTTCTTGCCTCGTTTCTGTGTTTGTGAGAGTATCTGTGTCTGAAAGTGTGGAAAGTATGACTGAAATGTTGTTATATTCAAACAAATGGCAAAAGAGGGCAAATGATATGATAAAATAACTAATAAGAAAATTATATTTTGTATCTTATGAAGTTAAACCTTAAATATGAAAACATACGTTTTATGTTCTGTCTGGTCCAGTTTATGAGAGAATGTTATTTTAACATTATTAAATTAAACACTAGAAAGTTGTTTTTGATTTTTCTATGATTTAAAAAAATGTCTGGAGAACAATTTAAATGTGAGTGCAGCGTTATCGGCGTAAACTTGATCAACCAACAAAATATAGGCAGAGATTTGTTATTTTTGTGAGGGACTGTCTGATGAAGACATTGAGGATGACTTTGAGGGGAAACAGGCCTCTCTTGATGTCTTCAGACAGACAGAAAGGGGCCCCGACTTTAGAAAAAGATAGAGAGCAGATAGATAGATATTTTGTTTTTATTTTATTTATTTTTGGTTTGGTATACACAGAATAGGTCTTGGTTGATCGTGGATACACTGAGAAGCTGCATTTGAGACTAAAATTAAAGGAAAATAAATGTAAGAATGATTTGGATCATTTAAACATTGGTCTTGAGGGCGGGTGAAGCCCATGGAGAAAGGTTAAGATTAAATTGAACATCATAACTTCCTCATATATGAATGTTAATAACTTCATATTCATGTGTCTATTCTGTGTTTCATTTGTTATTATTATGTGTATGTTGTTTCACTAACTCATTCTGGAACTAGTTTCTCACCACTGCAGACGGCTGAGAAAGATGATTTTATAGAAGTTACTAATGCGGCAGGAGGAAATCCAGAGACAAAGAAGACTGAAAATGATGTGACTGATCTGATATATCCTCCTGCGCTCATTACTGCTGGTAATCATTATTGATTTAACATTTATAATGTGGATTACAATTTCTCTGGAAAAGTTGATTTCAGTCTTATATGATCACTTTATGATTTTCCAGAATGCCATCAATGGGTTCAATGCCCGTGTCTAAATTAATGCCATCAATGGGGTTCAATGCCCGTGTCTAAATTAATGCCATCAATGGGGTTCAATGCCCGTGTCTAAATTAATGCCATCAATGGGGTTCAATGCCCGTGTCTAAATTAATGCCATCAATGGGTTCAATGCCCGTGTCTAAATTAATGCCATCGATGGGGTTCAATGCCCATGTCTAAATTAATGCCATCAATGGGGTTCAATGCCCATGTCTAAATTAATGCCATCAATGGGGTTCAATGCCCATGTCTAAATTAATGCCATCAATGGGGTTCAATGCCCGTGTCTAAATTAATGCCATCAATGGGGTTCAATGCCCATGTCTAAATTAATGCCATCAATGGGGTTCAATGCCCGTGTCTAAATTAATGCCATCAATGGGGTTCAGTGCCCGTGTCTAAATTAATGCCATCGATGGGGTTCAATGCCCGTGTCTAAATTAATGCCATCAATGGGGTTCAATGCCCGTGTCTAAATTAATGCCATCGATGGGGTTCAATGCCCGTGTCTAAATTAATGCCATCGATGGGGTTCAATGCCCGTGTCTAAATTAATGCCATCAATGGGGTTCAATGCCCGTGTCTAAATTAATGCCATCAATGGGGTTCAATGCCCGTGTCTAAATTAATGCCATCAATGGGGTTCAATGCCCGTGTCTAAATTAATGCCATCAATGGGGTTCAATGCCCGTGTCTAAATTAATGCCATCAATGGGGTTCAATGCCCATGTCTAAATTAATGCCATCAATGGGGTTCAATGCCCGTGTCTAAATTAATGCCATCAATGGGGTTCAATGCCCGTGTCTAAATTAATGCCATCAATGGGGTTCAATGCCCGTGTCTAAATTAATGCCATCAATGGGGTTCAATGCCCGTGTCTAAATTAATGCCATCAATGGGGTTCAATGCCCGTGTCTAAATTAATGCCATCGATGGGGTTCAATGCCCGTGTCTAAATTAATGCCATCAATGGGGTTCAATGCCCGTGTCTAAATTAATGCCATCAATGGGGTTCAATGCCCGTGTCTAAATTAATGCCATCAATGGGGTTCAATGCCCGTGTCTAAATTAATGCCATCAATGGGGTTCAATGCCCGTGTCTAAATTAATGCCATCAATGGGGTTCAATGCCCGTGTCTAAATTAATGCCATCAATGGGGTTCAATGCCCGTGTCTAAATTAATGCCATCAATGGGGTTCAATGCCCGTGTCTAAATTAATGCCATCAATGGGGTTCAATGCCCGTGTCTAAATTAATGCCATCAATGGGGTTCAATGCCCGTGTCTAAATTAATGCCATCAATGGGGTTCAATGCCCGTGTCTAAATTAATGCCATCAATGGGGTTCAATGCCCGTGTCTAAATTAATGCCATCAATGGGGTTCAATGCCCGTGTCTAAATTAATGCCATCAATGGGGTTCAATGCCCGTGTCTAAATTAATGCCATCAGTGGGGTTCAATGCCCGTGTCTAAATTAATGCCATCAGTGGGGTTCAATGCCCGTGTCTAAATTAATGCCATCAATGTGGTTCAATGCCCGTGTCTAAATTAATGCCATCAATGGGGTTCAATGCCCGTGTCTAAATTAATGCCATCAATGGGGTTCAATGCCCGTGTCTAAATTAATGCCATCAATGGGGTTCAATGCCCGTGTCTAAATTAATGCCATCAATGGGGTTCAATGCCCGTGTCTAAATTAATGCCATCAATGGGGTTTAATGCCCGTGTCTAAATTAATGCCATCAATGGGGTTCAATGCCCGTGTCTAAATTAATGCCATCAATGTGGTTCAATGGCCGTGTCTAAATTAATGCCATCAATGGGGTTCAATGCCCGTGTCTAAATTAATGCCATCAATGGGGTTCAATGCCCGTGTCTAAATTAATGCCATCAATGGGGTTCAATGCCCGTGTCTAAATTAATGCCATCAATGGGGTTCAATGCCCGTGTCTAAATTAATGCCATCAATGGGGTTCAATGCCCGTGTCTAAATTAATGCCATCAGTGGGGTTCAATGCCCGTGTCTAAATTGTTCTGAGGGTCTAAATTTAAATCCAGCAGCTAACCACTGATTTATTGATTTGAAGAGTAAATATTACAAACATATGGCAAAGTTATAGAGTTAACTATTGGATTGGTTACTCCCCCAAATTTTCCAGAGAGTACCCTCATAATAAAGAAATAAAAAAAGGAGGTTAGTGGGTGCTACAAAGTGTTGATTGAGTGTCTATTTCTATTACTACTATTTTAGTTTGCCATAGTTAATACATGAAAGTATCATTTTAGAGGTATAATAGTGATAACTGTTAAATGATGATGAAACATTTGGATAAAACAAAAAAAAACAAAAAATAATGTAAGAGTCATGAGAAATGTAAAGGACGTAGTGTATCTTACTGAGCAATTATTTCAAAACACAAGAAAGGAGATATGTTTTTAGATATGTTTGTCTTTAAGACTTTATTCTGTTTAATATTTTACTTTTCTGTTAGTTTAAAAACTTGATTTATATTATTTTATTAGATAGAAAGGAAGTTCCTTCACCTGAGAAAGTGTAAGAAATGGAGAAAGTAGTAATAATAAATTATTACTTAACAATAAAAAAGGGATTATAATATATTAATAATAATAATAAGATAGGTGTTATAAATGTAAAGCGCTGCATGAACAGAAAGCTAAACATAAGTTGAATTGATTATATAGAGAATGTCGAAAAAGACATTGTGTTCTGTTTTATTAAAGATTAGAAGGTTATTTGTGTGTTGTTTGAATGGACAGAAGAAAGTAAGTTGAGAGTAGTTTTGATGAGAGTAGTTTTTGTTTTTAAATGGTGTGAGATGAGAAAGTTTGAAAGCAGTTAATATAATCAGTTATTATAAATATCACTATTTTTACTGTTGAAGAATAAATTAAATATATTATTGTGAGATTGTAAAATGAAAAAAATGCTGTAATGAGATTAGAAACAGTGTGAGGGAGAGGAATGCCCCCCACCCCTCTCACTCTCAGTCTAAAATTGATAAGTGTCTGTTTGAAACAGAAACACAAGAGCAGATTTTGAAGAAATACCTATAAGTTCTTTTATTTTATTTTGATTTTATTTTTATGTAAAATGATGTGCCTTGACAATAATGTTAGATAGAGTGAAATGAAGGAGTTCAAACAGCTGTCCTCATCAATGATTAAAGATTTTATATATTAAGAGGGCAATCTAAAGTTAAGGGTTTATACTAAAGAAAACAGATTAAGTTGAAAATTCATCTAAAAGAATAAATGTAGGTTCAAAAACTATCTAGAGACTATTATTGAATTAAGGTGATGTTTTTAAATTAAGCTTCCTAGAAGCGTGAGAGGCTTTGTTCTGATGTTAGTCCCCACCATGATACATAGTTTTGTGTAACATTTGCTAAAGTAGCAGAAATAAAACCTGAATGGAAATTAATTATCTATAAATGAGTTCAATTTTAGCATATTTTACTTTTACTCTGGACAATTTTAATAGATTAATGGATTTTTAATAATGCTTTTTTTTATTTAACCATGTTTTGAATTGTCTCCATATTTAAGCATTTGTAGATGTTCCATTGGCTGTGTCGGTTCTCTGGTGATACTCCCTGAAAAAGAAAATATCTGTTTACTGATACCAAATTATTAAGGATTGAGGACTGAGCAGTATCAAGACCAGGGACAAGAGGTGACGACCCAATGACGGGTAAGACTTGACAATGGCGTCACCGCCCAAGAAGGTTTGAAAGGGTTTTAAGGAAGTGGATAAATGCTGCATTTTAATAACCGCTTTACTAAAATAACTTATCACAGTGTTAAATACCAAGCATTCTGTCACTGTGTTGTCAGGGGATCATACCCTGTGTAGAGGATTATTTATAGATTGGTTTTGGGGGTAAAGTTTTGAGAACCGTTGCAGACAAAGGAGTGCCTGACTTATTATAGAAGTATTAAACAAACATGGGAATGTTTGTATGATAATGAATTTAGACTGGAAGATGATTTATTACTTTTACTTATGCTTTAATTGAACTCATGTACATTGTAAAAGTAATGAAGAATGAAAAAGATACATGGTGGTGACTAAAGATTAAGATTGCTTGTCTTGTTTGTTTGTAACAATATAAATGGAATTAATTAAGAAACAGGGTACAGGGTTGGCTACAATTGGTATAGTGATTGAAACAACAATTCTTGAGAGGGGAATAATATTATATTGTGTGTTACCATTGATTAAATAATTATGTAAAAAACAGATGAAGTACTGATTAATGTAAATGGTCCAATGCAACAGAAAGACCAAACTGGGAGGAAATTGATTCCTCCAATGATATGTTATATATTTGATAATTCTTTTATTGATTTAATACTCTGAATTACTCTGATATAGTCTGAAACTATGAAAAACAGCTTAGCTTGCAGGGAAAATGAATTAATGTGATACAGACATTGAGAGTCCTTGGGAAACAGGAGGAAATGTATGTGATAAGTGAATGAGTAGGGAGTTTTAAGATAAGGAACACCTGGAGGAGGCAGAGGACCCATGTGTTATTTAGTGCTAGAAATGAGATGCAACAAATGTGTGTGTAGCAAATGACTGTAATAAGGGAAATCATTTAATATATTAATCAAATGAATGCAGAAAATAATGATTGTTAGTTAATATAAAACATGTAACCATATGAGGTGATTACAGTGTTCTTTATGCATATAAAATGAAATAGTCATGCTGTTGCCATCATTGAAGCAAGTTAGGACAGGATGACCCGCTGAAGGAGAGAAGGTGGAAAACAATTGCGGCCTACAATACCAATGAATAAGAAAGACATATTAATATGGATGTTATCACTGACATACTTGGGACAAGTGTTGCCCCCAATATAGGGCCTATCGGAGAAACGTCCCAAGAAGGACCAGGATCACCAGATGAACAATTCTAAGAAAGCATACTGCAGAGTGGGTTCCCTACAATCAGCCTTGGAGATCTTGGTTGGCCTTTTCAATGAAGCTGACCTGAAACTAAATAATCCAGAAAGTACAGAGCACTTGACGGACTGTATTGAAGTAACTATGAATATGGACTTCCCAACGATGAATACGATGCAAGATTCAGATGAAGAAGAGCAGCAAGCACAAAACCAAGAACCTGAGGAAGAAGAAGATCAGCAGGAACCGGCTACAGAATCTGAGGAAAGAGAAGAGGAAGTAGAAGAAGGACAAACGCAAGTAGGGGAAGAGCACGCTGCGGCAGAAAGAGGGATTGAAGTAAGTGCCGCAGTAGAGCAGGAAAGCATAGTTCAATTGTAGTTCAATAAACTACAACTTTGGCATCTGGAACTCAAGACTCTGTGAGTTTTCTTACAACTTAGAGAGATTCATCGTGATATTCCACGACAAATGTTCTGGAATTATTGTGATGCAAGATTGGAAAATCCTTTAGGAAATGCCTCCTCTTGCTGTTCTGTAGGTCATTTATTGCTCCTGAGAAAATGATTGACAGCTCAGTTCTGTCGTCTTCTATTGCATAGCCATCCCGCCCTCAGTTTATGTCCCAAATATTATTTAACATCTATAAACTCCTTTAACAACAACTAGTAACCTACAACTCTCACCCACAAATCATACTTTCATCCGGAGATCTGAAACAGATGTGTGGCAAATATGGACATATGGATGAAATGTTGGGATGCTGTTTCTAATCCTCTTTGTTTGCTGAATAAAGTGAGTAAAATAGGAAGAAAGTTTCTCTGGAATATTTGTAGGTATGTAAACAAAGAAAAAATGCCAATTTCCATGCTCACGGTGACTTTCTCTGTCTTCTCTTCTTCAGATCTAATCATGATGAGTTGTGCCATATTGGGCTCACAATGGTGAAGAGTTATTAAGAAACAATACATAAATCAACATTTCTTTCATTTTAACATCTGTCCCCTCTCTCTGTCATATTAAACCAGTGATTTTGTGTCCAGTGAAAGAATGAAGCTCTAAAACAATATTCAATGTTTTGCAGATGAGTATAGTGCATTATTATTCAATAAGTAAATTACTTTCTTTCTTCATCAGAACACAAATAAATTGATCTACTGGAGTCGTGTGGATTACTATGATGCTAAGTATGCTTGATTTTCCTTCTAAAGATCTCAGTTTGTGTTGTGATGAAGAAAGAAACTTAAATTTAAAGTAAATTATTGGCACATTTTCATTTTGAGGTGAAATACCCCTTTAAATAATCCCATACACTTATGTTGAAGCAGTGACCCAATCATATCATATTAAGGGATGTATATTGTTACGTCCCCCAGCTCTGGTGTTTGCTGATATACGTGCATTCTAGTGCAGTGTCTCTCCCCTTTTCTTAATTGCAGATGAGCCACACCTGAGCGAAGCCTAAGTTTGCGCTATATAAAGCTTCTGGGACCGTTCCTGGCGGCGCACACAGAGACCGAGACCAGAAGCAACGCACTGCCGTGTGTTCTGTCTTCGTAAACAGCTGCCTACTTGCTGTCCACCCGGCAGCATTGAAGTGTTCCGCCTTTATAGCAAATCTTGCTGTTATCTGTTAAATAAACATACCCCTATTATTTTTGCTACGAGCCGATCTGTGTGCGTCTCTCCTTTATGTTAAGGGTGGTGTCCGACCGCCCGTAACATAGTGGAGGCTCATCCGAGATCAATAATTTGATTAAATCGGACTTTAGTGTTAATTGCGGAACTTTTGAAAAACGCTACAACTAGTACAACATTTTGGTGAGTATTCTGGTGAGCAATTATGATTGTCTGTTCCTTTGTTTAGTCGAAACTATTTTATTTTATTTTGGTGGATATCTCAGGAGGGGGCACGTAGGAGGCCTCGAGCTGAGTAAGCCACTGAAGATTGCGTAGGTATTTAGGATTTTGTTTTGGTTTTGTATATAGTTAGTTAGAGCAGCCACAGACAACATTTTTGTCTATCAGAATACCTTTAGTTAAGTTGTATGGCTTGTTGTATGATTTAGTAAGCGCCGGTGTCGTGCCAAGGTACTTACCCCTGAAATTAAGTGTATCCCCGGTCGCGGGAGCGCGCTCGCGTTCAGCAGAAGGTGGGTCATTGGTTTGACCAAGGCAAATGAAACTATAACACATGAATTGTTGAAGTTATAGTTTTACTATTGTTGTTTTATCAACGAGGTTTAGCATAGACCGCTATCACGTGGCCCATCTATCAAAATTAATTATTATCTGTAAGCTAACGATCGAACTTCATTGAACTGAATTGATCGATTCTCACGAGAATGTCTAAAGTTACTGAAAAACCAAGACGAATTTCACTCATAAAGCAAACAGCCTGTGGATATTAAATTGTTCTGAATCCCCACACTCCTCCTTCCATGGTGAATTATTATCAAAATTATTTAATAATGCATTGCACTTAAATAGTAGGCTGGTCAATGTCATACACAAAAAGCGATTGTACAGATGATGGCCTATCATCAAGTGTTTTATTTTGTGAATACTTTACATTATGTCTAATAACAGCAGTGAATATGGACACATTTCTTGTTTCCTGACAAAAGTTATAGTGGGATACAGACTGTATTTTCGACCTGCCAAAATATGTATCCCCCCCTCCAAAATCTACAGATGATGGGCTATCATCAAGTGTTTTATTTTGTGAATACTTTACATCATGTCTAATAACAGCAGTGAATATTGACACTTTTCTTGTTTCCTGACAAAAGTTATAGTGGGATACAGATTTTTTTCAGACTGTATTTTCGACCTGCCAAAATATGTATCCCCCCCCCTCCAAAATCTACAGATGATGGCCTATCATCAAGTGTTTTATTTTGTGAATACTTTACATTATGTCTAATAACAGCAGTGAATATGGACACATTTCTCGTTTCCTGACAAAAGTTATAGTGGGATACAGATTTTTTCAGACTGTATTTTCGACCTGCCAAAATATGTATCCCCCCCTCCAAAATCTACAGATGATGGCCTATCATCAAGTGTTTTATTTTGTGAATACTTTACATTATGTCTAATAACAGCAGTGAATATGGACACATTTCTTGTTTCCTGACAAAAGTTATAGTGGGATACAGATTTTTTCAGATTTTTATCAGGGGAAGTTTTGGCAATCCAAATAATTGTCCTTATAATTGCTGTTAAACATCTTATCCAGCTATCAGAATTATTCCATACTTACCTAAAAAGTATTTGTGTGAAAAATGAAGAATTATAGATGCATGCTCTGTGTTTTTTGTTTTGTTTCTAAGATGACCTGACTGACATATGTCACTTCTGTGGATCAGAAGGGCCTGAGGCAGATTTGAGTTGGGTAAATCAAACTTAAGAAATGTGAAATAAAATATGTTTTGTTAAAAAGTTTAAGAATTTTCTTTTATTTTCTTGTATTGTTATTGTTATGGATATTTCTATTCTATTTTACCCAGGACTAACAAACATTTCATTACTCTTTTATCTCCACATGAATTACTGTATATTAAAAATATAACATCAATTACACAGGAATGAAAATTTGCTGCCTCTTACTGAAGACCCAAAAATCAAAATAATTTGTTTTCCAGATTCAGTGTGACATTTGTTTGCGGTGGTTCCACCATATGTGCGTTCAAGGCCCACCAACGGAGGAGGCCTTCCTGTGTACTGCTTGTACTACTTAGTTTTGTGTACATTATTGTTCTGGAGGAATTTATGCATTAAATCTTGTTGTATTACATTACACCGTCCAAGTTTGTGTCTTATCTTAAAATTATTATTTTTTGCTTGAAAAATGGCTTACAATATATTAATTAATAAAATATTTGCAGATTAACTTTCTTTCGATTGATTAATAAACTAATACCTGGTATGTATACAGCATGTCAAAAACAGTCGCCAAAGTTATTGTCTTACTGTATATTTTGTACATTCAAGTGATGAAGAAAGTGGACACTGGATCTACTGTGTGTATCCTATTATACATTAAAACTGAAAGTGTACTGGAGACTCACTTCAAGTTCAGGCCTAAACTTTAAGAATTCCTAGATGCAAAAGGGGAGTACAAGTGTTCTGGTGTGTGGAAGTGTTCGATGTTCATCTTGCAGGAGCTTTGGTGTTTGTTGAGGAGAAACTGAAACTGTTTCATAGTCTGGTGGTGGCAGCGCGGATGCTCTGGTACCTCCTGCCAGAGGGTAGAATGGTGAAGTGTGTGTGTGGAGTCCTTCATGATGCTGACGGCCCTCCAAATACACTGAGCATTGCAGATGTCATAGATTGGTGGGAGTGCAGGTCCTATGATCTTACTAGCTGTCTTCACTATCGGCTGCGGTCGGAGGCCCTACAATTCCAACGCCAGAAAGTGATGCAACTGACTGAAACACTCTCTATAGTATCTCTGTAGAATGTGGTGAGGATGGGTGGTGGGGGGCTTTCCTTGCTTTCTTGGCGCCACAGGAATTGGAGACATTGATAGGCCATCATCTGTGCAATATGGAAAGGGGGTACTTTTTATAGCAGGTTTAAATACGGTCTGAAAAAATCTGTATCCCACTATTACTTTTGTCAGGAAACAAGAAATGTGTCCATATTCACTGCTGTTATTAGACATGATGTAAAGTATTCAAAAAAATAAAACACTTGATGATAGGCCATCATCTGTAGATTTTGGAGGGGGGGATACATATTTTAGCAGGTCGAAAATACGGTCTGAAAAAAATCTGTATCCCACTATAACTTTTGTCAGGAAACAAGAAATGTGTCCATATTCACTGCTGTTATTAGACATAATGTAAAGTATTCACAAAATAAAACACTTGATGATAGGCCATCATCTGAAGATTTTGGAGGGGGGATACATATTTTGGCAGGTCGA
Source organism: Xyrauchen texanus (assembly GCF_025860055.1). Lineage (NCBI taxonomy): Eukaryota > Metazoa > Chordata > Actinopteri > Cypriniformes > Catostomidae > Xyrauchen > Xyrauchen texanus. The sequence continues at coordinate 49,621,503 of NC_068283.1, forward strand.
AAATACAGTCTGTATCCCACTATAACTTTTGTCAGGAAACAAGAAATGTGTCCATATTCACTGCTGTTATTAGACATAATGTAAAGTATTCACAAAATAAAACACTTGATGATAGGCCATCATCTGTAGATTTTGGAGGGGGGGATACATATTTTGGCAGGTCGAAAATACAGTCTGAAAAAATCTGTATCCCACTATAACTTTTGTCAGGAAACAAGAAAAGTGTCCATATTCACTGCATAATGTAAAGTATTCACAAAATAAAACACTTGATGATAGGCCATCATCTGTAGATTTTGGAGGGGGGGATACATATTTTGGCAGGTCGAAAATACAGTCTGAAAAAATCTGTATCCCACTATAACTTTTGTCAGGAAACAAGAAATGTGTCCACATTCACTGCTGTTATTAGACATGATGTAAAGTATTCACAAAATAAAACACTTGATGATAGGCCATCATCTGAAGATTTTGGAGGGGGGATACATATTTTGGCAGGTCGAAAATACAGTCTGAAAAAATCTGTATCCCACTATAACTTTTGTCAGGAAACAAGAAATGTGTCCATATTCACTGCTGTTATTAGACATAATGTAAAGTATTCACAAAATAAAACACTTGATGATAGGCCATCATCTGTAGATTTTGGAGGGGGGGATACATATTTTGGCAGGTCGAAAATACAGTCTGAAAAAATCTGTATCCCACTATAACTTTTGTCAGGAAACAAGAAATGTGTCCATATTCACTGCTGTTATTAGACATAATGTAAAGTATTCACAAAATAAAACACTTGATGATAGCCCATCATCTGTAGATTTTGGAGGGGGGGATACATATTTTGGCAGGTCGAAAATACAGTCTGTATCCCACTATAACTTTTGTCAGGAAACAAGAAATGTGTCCATATTCACTGCTGTTATTAGACATAATGTAAAGTATTCACAAAATAAAACACTTGATGATAGGCCATCATCTGTAGATTTTGGAGGGGGGGATACATATTTTGGCAGGTCGAAAATACAGTCTGAAAAAATCTGTATCCCACTATAACTTTTGTCAGGAAACAAGAAATGTGTCCATATTCACTGCTGTTATTAGACATGATGTAAAGTATTCACAAAATAAAACACTTGATGATAGGCCATCATCTGTAGATTTTGGAGGGGGGGATACATATTTTGGCAGGTCGAAAATACGGTCTGAAAAAAACTGTATCCCACTATAACTTTTGTCAGGAAACAAGAAATGTGTCCACATTCACTGCTGTTATTAGACATAATGTAAAGTATTCACAAAATAAAACACTTGATGATAGGCCATCATCTGTAGATTTTGGAGGGGGGGATACATATTTTGGCAGGTCGAAAATACGGTCTGAAAAAAACTGTATCCCACTATAACTTTTGTCAGGAAACAAGAAATGTGTCCACATTCACTGCTGTTATTAGACATAATGTAAAGTATTCACAAAATAAAACACTTGATGATAGGCCATCATCTGTAGATTTTGGAGGGGGGGATACATATTTTGGCAGGTCGAAAATACAGTCTGAAAAAATCTGTATCCCACTATAACTTTTGTCAGGAAACAAGAAAAGTGTCCATATTCACTGCATAATGTAAAGTATTCACAAAATAAAACACTTGATGATAGGCCATCATCTGAAGATTTTGGAGGGGGGGATACATATTTTGGCAGGTCGAAAATACAGTCTGAAAAAATCTGTATCCCACTATAACTTTTGTCAGGAAACAAGAAAAGTGTCCATATTCACTGCATAATGTAAAGTATTCACAAAATAAAACACTTGATGATAGGCCATCATCTGAAGATTTTGGAGGGGGGGATACATATTTTGGCAGGTCGAAAATACAGTCTGAAAAATCTGTATCCCACTATAACTTTTGTCAGGAAACAAGAAATGTGTCCATATTCACTGCTGTTATTAGACATAATGTAAAGTATTCACAAAATAAAACACTTGATGATAGGCCATCATCTGTAGATTTTGGAGGGGGGGATACATATTTTGGCAGGTCGAAAATACAGTCTGAAAAAATCTGTATCCCACTATAACTTTTGTCAGGAAACAAGAAATGTGTCCATATTCACTGCTGTTATTAGACATAATGTAAAGTATTCACAAAATAAAACACTTGATGATAGGCCATCATCTGTACAATCGCTTTTTGTGTATAACATTGACCAGCCTACTATTTAAGTGCAATGCATTATTAAATAATTTTGATAATAATTCACCATGGAAGGAGGAGTGTGGGGATTCAGAACAATTTAATATCCACAGGCTGTTTGCTTTATGAGTGAAATTCGTCTTGGTTTTTCAGTAACTTTAGACATTCTCGTGAGAATCGATCAATTCAGTTCAATGAAGTTCGATCGTTAGCTTACAGATAATAATTAATTTTGATAGATGGGCCACGTGATAGCGGTCTATGCTAAACCTCGTTGATAAAACAACTATAGTAAAACTATAACTTCAACAATTCATGTGTTATAGTTTCAGTTACCTTGGTCAAACCAATGACCCACCTTCTGCTGAACGCGAGCGCGCTCCCGCGACCGGGGATACACTTAATTTCAGGGGTAAGTACCTTGGCACGACACCGGTACTCTGATTGTAGGCTACTAGCGTGATTAAATTTATGGGTGGACATTAAAATTCGTGGTCGTTGTTAGCCTATATTGTGCTTTTTGTTTGACCACTTTAGGTGTTTGCTACTTTGTAGCTTTGTCGCAGTTAAAACTGCTTTAGTGAGTTTCTTTTATTTTGTGATTATTTATTTTTGCGCGCTTTAGGCGTCTTTACGCGTTAAAATGGCAACAGAGGAAGCATTCGTTAAAGAACCCTCAATTGAGTTATTTTTGAAATTTTCAAAAGATCAGTTGCTAAATTTAGCTGCAACTTATGAGGTTGAGCTCACTTCTGCTGAAAAGCGCACCAAAGATACAATTAAGACCGTCTTGCAAACTGCTTTGATTAGTAAAGGCATCCTGCCTGTAGAGAAACACTCTCCGTGTCTACAGAAGCATTACAGCTGCAAATTCAGTTAAGGGAGTTAAGTATCAGAGAGAAAGAAATTGAGTTCGACCGTGAGCGCATACAAGCTCAAACCCGTGAGCGTGAACTTGAACACCGGCTGGCGTTGCGAAAGCTAGAAGTCGACGCCCAGAGGGAAGGTGTCGTTCCTTCTGACCCTAATTTATTTGATGTCACTCGCCACATTCGACTTGTGCCACCTTTTGTAGAAAGAGATGTGGAAAAATATTTTCCACACTTTGAACGCGTCGCGACTAATTTAAATTGGCCAAGAACTGCATGGGCATTCCTCCTGCAATGCGTTTTAGTGGGAAGGGCGCAGGAGGTTTACTCAGCGCTAACAGTGGAACAAAGCGGCGACTATGATGTTGTGAAAGCGTCAGTTCTGAGGTGCTATCAGCTGATCCCTGAAGCATACCGACAGAAGTTTAGGAACTTAAAAAAACGGAGCGGCAAACTTTTGTTGAATTTGGTCGAGACAAAGCAGCCCTGTTTGATCGCTGGTGCTCATCGCAGAAGGTTGATAGTCAGGAGAAACTGCGTGAACTAATTATTTTAGAAGAATTTAAGAACTGCCTGCCAACCGCTGTGGCAACCTATGTAACTGAGCAGAAGGTCGAGTCTATTGCGGAAGCTGCTATACTTGCAGACGAATATTACTTAACGCATAACATCTCCAGAGAACGTTATCGTTTAAGAGTTAATCCATCTACGACCCCTGATGTAGACACGAAGAGGAATGCAGTAAAACAAGAAGACAGACACTGTTTTTATTGTAAAAAGCCAGGGCATATTGTGGCAGAATGTTTAATATTGAAGAAAAAACAGTCCACGAAACCAATGGGTCTCGTTAGTTCTTCGAATAAAATGTCGCCTGTCCTTCGTGCAGAGTTAAAATCAGAGAAAACTCAGTCCATGTACGAGCCCTTTCTGACGAATGGGACCGTATCTATGCCTGGTGAGAAGGCTGTGGCTGTGCGCATCTTGCGAGATACAGGCGCCGCGCAGTCTTTCCTCCTTCGCGGTTTGTTGCCGTTGTCTGAAAAGACTGCAACTGGTAGTAGTGTCCTTGTTCGAGGAATCGAGATGGGTTTTCTCAATGTCCCTTTACATTGCGTGCATCTTGATTCTGACTTGGTATGTGATGATGTGGTTGTTGGTGTTCAAGACTCTTTACCAATCCCCGGCGTCACGTTTCTCCTTGGCAATGATCTAGCCGGTGGAAACGTGTGGAGCCGTGGCGATATCCCACCCGAGGTTGTGTCTGTGCCGCTCCATCAAGACTGCCCCGATGAGTGCGCACAAAAATTCCCCGAGGTTTTTCCCACTAGTGTCGTCACTAGGTCACAGTCCCAGAGGTTGAGGGGTGACGTAGGCCTACCTCCCAACGACGTCGACCTAGGTGACAGTTTCGTTGCTCACCCTGCAGAGTGTGAGAGGCTCTTCGAACCGGCTTTCACCCAGTACCCCCGTGGTCCTGTGCCTATAGTGAACGGTAGGAAAAGAGAGAAAAAACAATCAGATGTCTCGTTGTCATTAGTTAAACTTATTAATGCGCAACAAAAAGACCCCACACTTGTTTCATGTTTTAATGCAGTTAAATCTGTTTCGAACCGTGCAAGCGAGAGTCCAACCTATTTTATCAAAGACGGCTTACTTGTGCGGAGGTGGAGACCTCAGAAAAGTAATGAGTGGAATGACATTGAGCAAATTGTTATGCCATCTGAAAACAGACTCGCTGTTCTGAGTGTCGCACATGATTGTGTTTCTGGTCATTTAGGTGTGACTAAAACTTACAGCCGCAGTACTTCGTCACTTTTTCTGGCCTGGGCTGAAGCGTGATGTGCGGCGGTATTGTAAAACGTGTCATGTTTGCCAGATTACTGGTAAGCCAAACCAGATAATTCCACCTGCACCGTTGTACCCCATACCTGCCATGGGTGAGCCTTTTGAGAAGGTAATCATTGACTGCGTTGGTCCTCTTCCACGGTCAAAAAGTGGATATCAGTATTTATTAACTATTATGTGTACTGCTACTCGCTTTCCAGAGGCGGTGCCTCTGAGAAAGATCACTGCTAAAATCGTGTCCAGGGCTTTATTAAAATTCTTTTCTTTAGTAGGGCTACCGAAAATCATTCAAAGTGACCAAGGAACGAACTTTACATCGCGTGTTTTTTCCGAAGTCCTAAAATCGCTCCACATTAAGCACCACATTTCTAGCGCGTACCATCCAGAGAGTCAAGGCGCCCTCGAGCGTTACCATCAGACGCTAAAATCGATGATGCGTGCATATTGCTTGGAGGTGGGTACAGACTGGGAAGATGCGATTCCTTGGATGCTTTTGGCCTCTAGAGAGGTTGTACAAGAGTCGATTGGTTTCAGCCCTGCAGAGCTGGTATTTGCTCACGACGTTCGCACGCCTTTGAGCGTCATTAAAGATCAGTGGCTGAGCAAACCTACTTCTCGTAACACACTACAGTTTGTTAGCGACGTTCGCTCCAGACTACACAGAGCGCGTGAACTCGCTAGAAAAAATTTAGAAAAGACCCAATCTTGCATGAAAACTTGGTATGATCGAAAATCAAGAGCCCGTTCGTTTAAGCCTGGAGACCAAGTGTTGGTTCTCTTACCCGTGCCCGGATCTTTATTTCAGGCACGATTCAGAGGGCCATATACTGTTGAAAAGAAAATATCTGATCTAGATTATATGATTTTAACCCCAGACAAGCGACGGCATTCTCGCGTCTGTCATATAAACATGCTCAAACCATATTATACGCGTGAAGATGTTAAAACTGACTTGTGTAATTTTAACTTACCAGATCCAGACGAATCACTCGTGTTGCTGTCTTCACTGGTAGAGGATGATGACGCGGTGACTGCGCCGTCGCGGTGCGTGATTGAAGGTCGACTCAGCAATTCGGCTATGCTTTCGGTCATTGCAAATCGTTTGCCACATTTAACTCCCTCTCAAACAGCTGACATATTGTCTGCGATAGGTGATTTCCCTGAATTGTTCGGAGATGTCCCGACTGTAACTACAGTCCTGGAACATGACATAGACGTGGGTGATAATGGCCCGATAAAACAGCACCCATATAGGGTAAATCCAGAAAAGCGAGCAATCCTGCAACGAGAGGTTGAGTACATGTTAAAGAATAATATTGCTGAGCCTAGCTCTAGCCCTTGGAGCTCCCCGTGCCTTTTAGTTGGCAAACCTGATGGCACTTACAGGTTTTGTACGGACTACAGGCGTGTTAATGCAATTACTCTGCCAGACTGTTATCCATTACCGCGGATGGATGACTGCGTAGACCGTGTTGGCTCCGCCATGTTTGTCACTAAAATCGACCTCCTAAAAGGTTACTGGCAAGTGCCACTTACACCAAGAGCAAGACAAATATCAGCTTTTGTGACCTCCGATGCATTTATGCATTATAAAGTTATGGCTTTCGGAATGCGTAACGCACCTGCCTCCTTCCAGCGTTTGGTAAGTATTGTTTTAGCTGGAATGTCCAATTGCGAAGCGTATCTGGACGACATAGTCCTATATAGTACACACTGGTCCGAACACATAACGCAACTTCGAGAGCTTTTCCGTAGATTGTCTAGTGCAAACCTCACCATTAATTTAGCAAAATGTGAGTTCGGAAAAGCCACTGTTACTTACTTGGGGCGGATAGTAGGGAGAGGACTTGTTTTGCCAGTAATGGCTAAAGTGGCCGCTGTTCAAGAGTTTCCTGTGCCTCGCGATCGGCGTGCGCTACGCCGATTCTTAGGAATGGTAGGCTACTATCGCAGTTTTTGTAAGAACTTTTCGACCGTAGTTTGTCCCCTCACTAACCTACTGAGCCCCAAAACTAAATATAACTGGACGGAGTCCTGTAATAGAGCGTTTGAAAACGTCAAGGCTCTCTTGTTGACTGCTCCCGTGCTCGCTGCGCCAGACTTTAACAAACCCTTCCAGCTTGCCGTAGACGCCAGCCTCGTAGGCGCCGGTGCCGTGCTTTTGCAATCAGACACAGACGACATAAACCATCCCGTGAGTTTCTTCTCTAAGAAATTTAATTCTGCCCAGAGAAAATACTCCACTATTGAGCAAGAGACTTTAGCTTTAGTCTTAGCTATTCAACATTTCGAGGTGTATCTAGGTTCTACGGTACATCCAGTTAAGGTCTATACTGACCATGATCCACTCAAATTCCTCAGTCGCATGTACAATTCAAACCGTAGGTTAATGCGCTGGAGTCTATTGCTTCAACCGTTTAACCTTCAAATTGTGCATGTCCGAGGAAAAGACAATATTGTCGCAGATGCATTGTCTAGAGTCAATGCTTGATAGGATTCATTTTGTTTTATGATTATAGTAAAAAAAAAAAAAACACACAACTTCAAAACACGTTTTGTTGATGAAAATTAAATTGCATCTGGCCTTATTGATTAAAATGGCCCATAGGCTATAGTTATAATTATTTGTACCTAAAACTCTTTTGTTTAAGTTGGCTCGGAAGAAGAGCTGAAAACAAAGTTTATGAAAAAAAAGTGTTTTCTTGTTCAATGTATGGCGACAAGTCACCATTTTGGGGTGGGGGTGTTACGTCCCCCAGCTCTGGTGTTTGCTGATATACGTGCATTCTAGTGCAGTGTCTCTCCACTTTTCTTAATTGCAGATGAGCCACACCTGAGCGAAGCCTAAGTTTGCGCTATATAAAGCTTCTGGGACCGTTCCTGAGGGCGCACACAGAGACCGAGACCAGAAGCAACGCACTGCCGTGTGTTCTGTCTTCGTAAACAGCTGCCTACTTGCTGTCCACCCGGCAGCATTGAAGTGTTCCGCCTTTATAGCAAATCTTGCTGTTATCTGTTAAATAAACATACCCCTATTATTTTTGCTACGAGCCGATCTGTGTGCGTCTCTCCTTTATGTTAAGGGTGGTGTCCGACCGCCCGTAACAATATTATTACAGTATTATGTAATAATAATGACCTGGTCAATGGTCACTTTTGACTTGGGCCAGTACCACTAGAAACCACTAGCAACACCCTATCAACCCAAAACTCCACACTAGAACCACACAGACCACTTTTCACACTTAATTTATTTCCCCTAAATAATATCTCCTTATTTGCAACCACAGTAAACTGCAAAGGTTTATGGGTGAGGTTTACATTGTCTTAACAATGATGCTACTCAACTAATACTTCTGCAGTTTAACTTCTGACATGAACTTGTTATTTGTGGCTTCTTCTTTACGTGTAACTCGACCGTGATCAATAAAGAGGTGCTATTATCTGTTCTGCAGTTTTTTTTTCTACAGTAACATCTGGACCTGCAGTTCTTCAATCTCATCAGCAGAGGCCAGTGTGCATCTTTATATTGTTCATTAATAAAATGTTAAACACAGGAGGCCAGTTTGATTTAGACTGATATGAGAGGTTATGGTAGAAAACTCATAAATCTGTTATCTTTGAAGCACCTCCACGGCTGATGTTCCTGCTGATGTTCACAGTAGAGTGATTTACTCGAGACGAGCAAGAAACATTGAATATGATCTGAGATAGTTTTGAGTTCAATCACAGCAGATCTGCAGTAGAATAGTGTGACTGAACAATTGAAGGCTACATATCACTGTTTTAAATGATGCGATCAGGGTTGAGAAGCGACATGCGACAAGAGTGTACGCTGCCTTAATGATTTATATATGCTACCGTCACTGTGTTGTCGGACCAGATTAAAACAGCAGAATCAAAATGAGTAAATGTGATTACTTGAATTACGTGAATTCAGTTTTATTTACAGTATGTATACTGAATTTACTTTTCCTGATAAATAGTGCAAACTCTGTAAACACATATATGAGGTGTATTTTGTGAGTGTGCATTCACCTCATTGTTGTGCTTAGAATTTGATTATTTAAAAAGGTCAATTCAGATAAAATCAGAAGGTAATGTCTGGGGAACATCACTTAAATAGTCATCATCAGAATGTGTCTTTTTGTCTGTGTTCTGTGAGAAATGAATTTAACCATTAGACATGAAAGAATTTCTCCTGTTAATGATGGTTCACACATCATGTGATTTACAGGAAGAACAATGTCTCTCTGTATGTTCCATTTATACTTGCAGTTTCTGTCAGACAGGTTTTGGATGATGAATTGAATAGTTGAATGGTCTGTATAAGAATAGAAGGTGTGGATTTCTAAGTTTAGACTAACATTTAGGTGGCAGGTGTTATTGTGACAGGAAAGTCATAATTAAAAACAATATTGTCACAATTCATAATCAGCATGCCAATTATCCATAACACCTTGGACAACAGTTTATTGAGGAATATTTAAGCAATATCACACTTGCAAGAGATATCAGACTCCATAAAATAAGCACAAGTGATTTGAAATGTGTCACATTTACCTCAAAAGCATCACTTTAGCCATTATTTGATCATGTCAGCTCTTCTGAGATCTCTGATGAGTTCATCTGTCACAGCACGGGAATCTCAATCTATGAGGAAATGTTTTATTGACAATGAAAACGCAGGGTACAGTTAGTTTCTTTAAAAACAATAATGTCATACTGAGGGTTTGGATTAAAACAATTAGTGTTTACCTCATAAAATATGAAATATAGCAGAAGTATTATGAAGAAGAGCTTGTACTTTATTGCATTGACAGACGTGATGTCTGCATGTAGAGTCTGTACTTTTGCAGATCAGTTCAGTAATGAGCTGGCACCATCCTCCTACCAGGCTCTAATATGGCTCCAGGAGAAAGCCAATCTGAGCAGTTGTTTCGCACAGAGCCACATACAGTCATATGACGGTATTTGACAATTACAAAATGTCAACAAAACATTCTTGAGCTCTGAATTTGTTTTGGTTTTTGGCACAAACAAGAGTTCATTTCTGTACCCACATAGACATTTTTGTCTGGCCCAGCTCTGGTCCACATAATCTGTTTTCCCTCGTCCCACATACATCAATGAATAAAGGCCCTTTAGTGGTCCAGATGTAGATTTATACATGGGCCATAACTGGCACAATTCTCAGCCGATCAGTAGTCCATAACGGCCCTGCCCTGGACCAGAACATGACTAATATCAGTACTGAATCTCAGCCTTATGTATACCGTATCAACACCAGCCTTTAACCAGAAACCCCAGAACTGAGCCACATCCAAGCCTCAACTAATCCAATTCTTGCACAGAATCTCTTATCAACCTTAATTTCCCCAAATCATATACATGTAGAATAAACCACAAAACAACTATTGCATGAAAAGTTTATTTTTGTATATAAAAAATGAGGTCCTTTAGAAAATGAGAGTTTTGTTAATTTTGTGTTTTTTGTCCAGTGCACAGACAATGATCATAACTAAAAGTAAAATAAACTAAATTGAGCTCAAATAAATAAAATTAACACCTGCAACAGATAAAATGCAAATAATTAAATGTTTTCCAATTATCACAGTTATACATTTGCAGAGGAGACTCTCAGTCTTGCATTAATGTACGTTCATATTCTAAACAAATTAAAAGTTTAACAGATAAACAGATAAAAACGAAACATTTGTTTGATCACAGTAGCGATTTTATTGCCCACCCTAATAGCTGTATTTGTCTGTGTGTGTGTGTGTGTGTGTGTGTGTGTGTGTGTTTGTGTGTGCAGTGTTGGGGAGTAACTAACTACATGTAGTGATGCTACTAACTTAACTACATTCGTCAGTAGCTCAGCTGCTTTTAAAACAGAGCATATTTTCCAGTAGTGAAATACTTTTTCCAGTAAGCAGCGGTGTAGCGTGATCAAACTCTACATATTGTTGGTCAGATTATAACTAATAGTCTTTAGTTCCTTATTGCGTAGAAGCCAAACGTCAGACGATCTGGCAGCATGTTTCTGTCTGCTGATCAGAATCAGGCAGCGTCGTCTTCTTCTTTTGTAATGGCAGCACAAACAGAAACAGTGAATTACCGTCATCTACTGAGAGCTTATTACAGCTCACTTGGATAAGAAGAGATTGTCTGATGGTCATGTAAAGTGAGAAACCACAGTTTGTTTACCTTTATAAGATGTACAGGGGCGGGTAAATCTGAAAATGATAAAAGAACACCATTTTATTCTTCTATGTAATAAAGAATGTTTCAGACTCTTTGTTCTTAATAGATCACACGACAGCATATTTACATTTACTATTTTAAATAAAATCATTCAAAAAGTTATTATTGGCTTTTGAGGGATTTTGTTTCTGTTCTTAATATGTTTATTTAGTTTCTCGTCATCTGTGCGTTATAGCAGCGAGTGAATTATTATTATAATATTTATAAATATACAGTTTATATTATTATAATAATCACTATCAGCAGAACTATTTGATTTCTCCATTTAATTAACTTTATTATTTATTATTATTTTCATGTAAAATAAATAAACTGATTGGTAAATTAAATAATTCACGGAGACATAACTCGTCTGGAGGCTCATGCCATGCAGTAGTAGTTGAGCATGCTAGCTCAACTCACCACGTGCTCCCCGCCGAGAATGAAGCACATTATAGCGACCGCGAGGAGGTTACATCATGTGACTCTACCCTCCCTAGCAACCGGGCCAATTTGGTTGCTTAGGACCCTGACTGGAGTCACTCAGCACGATTCAAACTTGTGAACTAGTGAGCTCCGGTGGTGGTGTCTTTACCACTGAGATACCCAGAGCCTATTGACTATTCGTGCACATCCCTACATCTATACATAAATTCAACAGTAATATAAATGTATTTTTAAGATGTAGTTCAAAATACACAATTACTGAGCTGTATGGTAAGGACACACAATAAATACTTCAGAAGAAAAGATGATCTTTACCTCATTTTTCTGGATCTTGTGAGTGACCTAGTGTGGGAACCTGTCAGTCATGTGCACACACCCTTACGTTTCCATAGAAACTAGATTTACTATGACATTTGTTCAGTGTTGCGGTAGGGACTCAAAATGTGGGACAGACACATTTAGATAAAAAAAAATATATAAATGATCAGTAAAAAAAAAAGAAATAAAAAAATTATTTTATTATTTATTATATTTTTTTGGACTAACCAATACATTTTCGTTTCTGAAATGTACAGTATGTTTTAATAGTGTCATATGTCAATATATCATGGTAAGTTTGATTTTCAAATTCATGACATCTTTAAGGATGAAGGGAGATTACGTCATTCTCAGTGCGTCATGGGCGCTTACTCCGAGTCACGTGTCGTGGTTTACGTTCTCTGATTGGTGGATCTTTTTCTGCTGTATCATGGGTAATGTAGTTGTATACTATGAATTTCGCTATCAAACACAATTTTTTAACAATGAACCTGAAATAATGCAGACAGATAGATTCAACAGAAGCATATTATACCATCGATGAATCTCGTAGCTCACTGTAGGTCTGCCTTTGAAGGTTTATAAGTTATCATTAAAGTTCGTCTATGGGATAAATTAATGGGATTTTAACTTCTGGAACAGACTGTTGCGCTCTTTGTTTTTCTGTCACCAGATGTGGAAGAATAAGTCGCTAAAATGATCATTAGATGGTTATTTTAGGGACAAAACGTCGCTAAATTGGCAACATTGAGTGACGCAGGTGAGCTTCTTCATCCAGGAAACATTTCTGTTGTTTATTCTTTCGATTTCGAAACTTCAGAGTGCTGAAAAATGGCGTCCAGTTCAGGTAAGAATCACTTTAGACGTCTTCTCTTCAGTATTTATGAAATATAATCACCTTTGTTCATTCGTATAGTTCATCATTATATTTCACCATGTTTATATGTAAGAATTGCATATTGAATAATCGTTAAAAAGAGATAAAATATATTGCTTAGCATTGTGCTTTTATTTTACTAAGAGTATGCTTGTGTTTGGACATATGTATAAACATCGATGTATTTTGTGTTGATTTTTTGTATTTGTTTTTTCCACTTTAGAGAGTTTTAGAAGTCTATTTTTATATTAACTATAACTATTAAAAGTGAAAAATGATTACTTAATGTTTACATTATAATACGTTGGAGTATTTTTTTCTTAAATGAATATTCTGAAAGTATAATCACAGTAATTTCACTTATGTCATTAATGTCTTTCAGCAGCAGTTGGCAGACACAGTCCAGAGCTTGAGCGTCCCAACAGTAAGTGCATTAAATCACAGACAGTGTGTGATGTTAATACAGTATGTAAAATATGACGTATTTACAAGAGAGTCTTATATGATTGGCGTATTATTTATAGGGATGAACCGATAACAATTTTCTCTTCCGATATCGGAAATCTCAGTATTTACCGATCCCGATCCGATACCAGTGTTGTTGTTGTTTTGCATAATCAGTTTATGATATCTTTACATTATTGTGTGTAACTCAAATTGAAAAATGATTGACAGGCAGAAAGCGTCTGTTAACAGAGTCTAGAGCTGTCCCAGAGATTGTGAGATATCTCAACACGCTTATTTCATCAGTATCTTTTAGCGAGTAGAAAATATGTTTATTAATGTGTACAGACATGGAAGAATAAAGGTGAATCTTAAACAATATTCATCAGTGTTTACTTGTTGCATCAATGACATCACATTGTTGGTTATTGGATCGATAAATTGATCCAGATCGATGGATTGTCACACCCCTAATCAATGCAGCAAGTCCTACAGATATGAAAATGAACTATATTACAGTTCATTATGTTTATTTTTAATAATACATTGAACTGTTGTTATCGTTTTACAGTTGCTGCAATTTAATAAAAATAAGCCACTTGAGTTCATGTGTAACAGAGATAAAGACTTTGCTAAAATCACTATTGATGGGAAGATCGATTCTTTCTGACAGTTTCAGTGAATAAATACAAAAAACCAGTTCAGCAATTCTTTTACATCATTACATAATGACGTCACTAGTATGCATTGCTAACATCATCGTGGACTACACTTTCAAACATATTCAAATAAAGACATTTAAAAATGCAAACGGACGATTATATATATATATATATATATATATATATATACTGTATATATATCATAAAAAGCTTTATTGCCAAGTACGTTTTTTACGCATACAAGGAATTTGTTTTGGTGTTGTAGGCGCGTGTCACACATTCTCTAAATATAAGAAAGTTAAGAGAATCAAGTATTAAAATATAAGCAATATAAATATGTATACACAGTATATATTTTAAAGTAAATATAAAAAAAGAGAGCAGATACAGCATATATAAGTAAATAAACTAGAATCAAATCACAATTTGTACAGAAAGCATGATCCAGCTCTGCATAAAATCTGCAAGACTCCATAGTAACATTCATTTGCATCTCTCGGCTGAAAGGTTTTAAAGCTTACTAAATTGTGATCCAAGATGGTGGTGCGGTAGCACACAGCGGCCACTCCGTATCCAAAATGGTGCTATTTTTGTTACTTAGCCGACTTTTATGGCACATGGAGATCAGAGCAACGTGTGTTCATGTCTACAATCGCCAGACACTGCTCAAATATAAGACTCATGCAACAACCAAGCTGAAGGATGATCTGCAGGAGAAGCTACGCAAACTCTGCTTGCTGCAGAGACCAGACCTCCAATCCTTGGTGTCGCCTGATGCTGGTGGCCGGGGGAGGGGACGTCGTAAGCGGTGTGTGAGGAAGCAGAAGCTTGGTAAGAGGGCGGGGTCCATGCTAGGCTAAAAGCAAACCCTAGCCGGCCGGCTCTCCCGTCTATCCTGCTCTCAAATGTTCCTTAAACTGGACTACACCCGACTCCAGCAGGCTACGCAGCGTGAGTTTAGAGACTGCTGCGTCTTTGTTTTCACGGAAACGTGGCTCACCTACAGAGTTCCGGACGCCGCCATTCAGCTAGACGGGCTCGTCTCGTTTCGTGCCGACAGAAATGCTGCTCTGTGTGGTAAGAATCACGGTGGTGGCTTGTGTGTTTACATCAACACGGAATAGTGCAATAGTAACTCTTATGCTAGTCTCTAGTTACTGCTCATTGCTGGTGAAGCTTGTGACTGTTAGATGCAGACCTTTTTATTTACCACGGGAATTCACCACTGTTATTATAACCAGCATTTACATTCTCACCAGCCCTAATGCTAAGGAAGCACTCTGTGAACTGTATGGGGCTATTAGTGAATTGCAGAACGCTCACCCTGATGGACCGTTTATTACCGACGGAGATTTCAATCATGCAAATCTCAAGACAGTGCTCCCTAAATTCCATCAGTATGTGGACTTTGCAACGAGATGGGCGAACACGCTTGATATTTTTTACACAAACATCCCAGGCACGTACCGGGCGGAGCCCCGCCCCACCTCGGCTACTCAAACCACATCTCTGTTATGTTAATCCCAGCATCAAAACCGCTTCAGAAGCAGGTGAAAACCTGGCCAGCAGGAGCCATCTCTGCTCTTCAGGACTGTTTTGAGTGTACTGACTGGCACATGTTCAGGGAGTCTGCAACATATGGCGTCTCTACCAACTTGGAGGAATACACAGCATCAGTGACCAGCTACATCAGCAAGTGCATTGATGATGTCACTTTCTCCAAGACCCATCACCAGAAGCCGTGGATGATTGGGGAGGTGCGTGAGCTGCTGAGGACCCGAGACTCTGCCTTCAGAGCAGGTGACAAGGCGGCCCTAACAACAGCGAGGGCCAAACTGTCCCGGGCCATCAGAGAGGCAAAGCACGCACACGCCCAGGGAATCCACAGTCACTTCCAGGACAGCTTCGGCGCATGTGGCAGGGCAGCCTGGCCATCACCAACTACAGGATAACATCAGTTGCCTGTGACAAAGATGCCTCCCTTCCATATGCGCTGAATGACTTCAACGCTTGGTTTGAGGCGCAGAATGACATGGTAGTGAGGAAGACCACCCCTCCTTCTAACGACCATGTGCTCGGTCTTGCCACAGCTGATGTGAGGAAACTCTACGTAGAGTCAGCCCACGGAAGGCTGCTGGACCAGACAACATTCCTGGCAGAGTGCTCAGAGGATGTGCAGACCAGCTGGCAGATGTTCTTACCGACATCTTCAACATCTCTCTGAGCAGCGCCGTCGTTCCAACGTGCTTCAAGGCCACCACCATCATTCCCACGTGTCAAAGTCCTGCCTCAATGACTACGTGAAGATGCTTCGAGAGGCTCATCATTAGGCACATTAAGACCCAGCTGCCCCCCACACTAGTGCCCCCACTGCATTTTGCACATTGTCCAAACCGTTCAATTTACGATGCCATCGCCACCACCCTCCATCTGGCCCTCACCCATCTAGATAAAAAGGACTCATACTATTAAATGCTGTTCCTAGACTTCAGCTCAGCATTCAACACAATAATTCCTCA
Source organism: Xyrauchen texanus (assembly GCF_025860055.1). Lineage (NCBI taxonomy): Eukaryota > Metazoa > Chordata > Actinopteri > Cypriniformes > Catostomidae > Xyrauchen > Xyrauchen texanus. The sequence continues at coordinate 49,637,923 of NC_068283.1, forward strand.
GCAACTGATTGGAAAGCTGAACCTACTTAGCCTGGACACCTCCCTCTGCACCTGGATCCTGGACTTCCTCACTGGGAGACCTCAGTCAGTCCAGATCGGGAACAGCATCTCCACCACCACCACACTGAGCACTGGGGCCCCCCAGGGCTGTGTGCTCAGTCCACTGCTGTTCACTCTGCTGACTCACGACTGTGCAGCAATGCACAGCTCGAACCACATCATCAAGGCCTCCCGAACAATGAAGTGAGTTTAATCAACAACGCACTCAATGCTCCAAGGTATGACACCTCTACACTACTTCCTAGTCATTCTACAAGAGTAAAAGAAACACCAATGTATCATGGAAACGCTTACCTGTGCCGAAATCCTGCAGTAAAAAGGCAGACATCATGTAAGATATTTCAGACTGCTAATCATGCGAAGGTCCTATGGGATCCGAAAGTGAAACCGAGAGGACTCTTTGGCGGTCACTTGAATATAAGAAGCATTGTTGCAAAGAGTGAACAGTTGTCTCATTTAATATCCAATTCAAACTTGGACTTCCTTTGTATCTCTGAAACGTGGTTGCAGCAATCATCATCTTCTAGTGTTTTTACTATGCCTGGATATCAATGTTTTAGACGGGATAGATCTTCTGGAAGGAGGGGAGTGTTAATTTATGTTAAAGATAGCATTAAGTGTGAACGTCTCATGTTTAACTCCGCTAATGATTTAGAATTTGTGGGGTTGAAAATGATTCTATCTCCTCAAATGTCATTTATTGTTTTATGTGTATATAGGCCCCCTTCTGCTAACAATACATTCTATGATCAACTTACAGGAATTTTAAAAGAATGTAATCTTAACAAAGAAATAATTCTTATGGGTGATTTTAATTTGAATTCGGAAGATAAATTAAAGAGGAAAAAATTAAATTTATCTGCGACAATTTTGAATCTAAATCAGTTAATTAAAGGGCCAACTAGAATTGCTAAATCTTCAAAGACACAGTTAGACTTAATATTTGCTAATAAACCTGAAAGGATAATCAAGAGTTATAATTTGATCACTGGGTTATCTGATCACAATTTAACCTTAGTTGCACGGAAACTAACGAAAAACAGATTTAAAAATAATATAGTAACTCCTACTAATGTTTTTCATTGTATACCTAAAGGAAAATTAGCAGCATTTGATGAAGAAATAGCAGAGCTAGAGTGGAATGATATTCTATCCTCCAAGGATATAGATTACGGTTGTAATACATTTTATAATATAATTAATTCTGTAAGAGAGAAATTTACTGTTGGTGTTCAGAAGAAATTCAAGCATAAGAATGTTTTACCGTGGTTCAATGAGAATTTATGGACGCTAATGAAGAGTAGGGATTCAGCATTGAAGAAAGCTATTAGGACTGGAAGAGACATTGATAGGCTTTGTTACAAGGGTCTGCGTAACAAAGTTATTCGAGAGCTGAGAGTAGCCAAATCTAATTATTATCTTCATCAAATGAGTGAGGCTAAAGGGAATAGTAAGCTAATTTGGAAAAACATAAATACTCTTTTACGAAAGGAACCAAATTTTATAGGAGATATCAATCTTAAAGTTGAGGGAAAGTTAATTGAAGATGATTCTGCCATTGCTACTATTTTTAATAATTAAGTTGGCTTGTGAAAGCCAACTTACTGAAATCCTATTTAAACTTATTATTATTATTAAGTTGGCTTGTGAGAGCCAACTTACTGAAATCCTACTTAAACTTATTATTATTCCGATTCTTCTTAGCGGTGAAATTTCTATATCTATCTCCTCCTAGAGCTTTAACTCCACATACTCCAAACTCGGCTCAGACACTCAAACTGTTCTGACTCGAAGTTGCTATATCTTTTCTAACTGATCGGACTTACGGTTTTCCTAAAAATGACGATCAAACTCGAAAAAATTCCCATTGACTTAACATTGCGGAATGTTCAGAAATTTAAATCTCAACTGACATTTTCACACACACAGACAAAAAGGGCCTGTCAGCCCTGCATCTCTCCCTCTCTCTCTCCCTCAGAGGATTTATTTTATCAAGCAGCCAAAAAGTAATGACCTAAAATCTTCATAGCCACACGCTTAAAACATGCTAAAAAATGCTATCATCATGCTAACACATGCTTAGCATTGACTAGCGAAGTGTTAAAACAAGCTAAAAATGTGCTAGCATCATGCTAAAATCGCCTAGCGAGTCGCTAAAACATGCTAAAAGCGTCGCTAGCATCATGCTTAACACAAGCTAGCATCGCCTAGCGAAGGGCTAAAACATGCTAAAAGCGTCTAGCATCGCCTAGCGAGTGCTAAAAAATGCTAAAAGCGTCTATAGCATCATGCTAACACATGCTAAGCATCGCCTAGCGGCGCTAAAACATGCTAAAAGCGTGCTAAGCATCATGCTAACACATGCTAGAATCGCCTAGCTGAGCGCTAAAACATGCTAAAACGCGTCTTAGCATCGCCTAGCGAAGTGCTAAAAAATGCTAAAAGCGTCTTAGCATCATGCTAACACATGCTAGCATAGCCTAGCGGCGTCTAACACATGCTAAAAGCGTCGCTAGCATCATGCTAACACATGCTAAGCATCGCCTAGCGAGTGCTAAAAATGCTAAAAACGTCTTAAGCATCATGCTAACACATGCTTAGCATCGCCTAGCGAAGTCGCTAAAACATGCTAAAAGCGTGGTAGCATCATGCTAACACATGCTTAGCATCGCCTAGCGAAGTGCTAAAACATGCTAAAAACGTCGTTAGCATCATGCTAACACATGCTAAGCATCGCCTAGCGAAGTGCTAAAACATGCTAAAATCGTGCTAGCATCATGCTAACACATGCTAGCATCGCCTAGCGGAGTGCTAAAACATGCTAAAAACATGTTAGCATCATGCTAACACATGTTAGCATCACCTAGCGAAGTGCTAAAACATGCTAAAAACGTGTTAGCATCATGCTAACACATGCTAGCATCGCCAAGCGAAGTGCTAAAAGATGCTAAAAACGTGCTAGCATCATGCTAACACATGCTAGCATCACCTAGCGAAGTACTAAAAAATGCTAAAAACGTGCTAGCATCTATCTGTCTGTCTTTCTATCTATCTATCTATCTATCTGAGGGTCAATATCTATCTTTCTATCTATCTATCTGAGGGTAAATATTTATCTATCTATATCTATCTATCTATCTATCTGAGTGTCTATCTATCTATCTATCTAGCAACTAAGTTAAACTTTTAACTACTTTAAACTACAAACTACTTTAAACTTTAAACTTATTTAAACTTTAGACTACTTTAAACTTTGAACTAATTTAATCTTCAAACTACTTTAAAATTCAAACTAATTTAAACTTTAGACTAATTTAAACTTTAAACTAATTTAAACTATAAACTACTTTAAAATTCAAACTAATTTAAACTTTAGACTAATTTAAACTTTAAACTACTTTAAACTTCAAACTACTTTAAACTTCAAACTTTCTGGTCCAAACTTTCACAAGCCAACTTAAAGTTTGTCTCGACGAACTTTTTCTAGTTAAGTTGGCTTGTGAAAGCCAACTTACTGAAATCCTATTTAAACTTATTATTATTATTAGTGGTGCTTGCAAAGCATCACTATTGTAATCTCACATACTTATTTTTATTTTTATACTTTTTATTATTCTATCTCCGTACAAAACTTCGGCACCTAACTCGTCCCGCACCGTTTGGCGTAGACCCACGAATGAGGTGTCAAATCGAACGACCTATTGAGGACACGTGTGCTATGACTTTTATAAGCGATCGGGGTACGGTAATTGCCCCAGGGGCAAAAAAGCGGCCGAAAAATCCCATAGACTTAACATTGCGACAAACTTTGACGCGTCACAGCTCCGAGCGAGGATTTCGCAGAAACGTGTGATTTGCCACATTTGAAGAGGCTGGCAGGCTCTGTAAGAGCATACCTCAAAATGGGGTAAAAGTTGCACCCCTGGGGGCAGGAGCTGCCCAAAAATGCCCCAATTGACTTACAATGGTGTAGGACGGCCCATGAAATGAAATGGCATTGGGATTTGTATTCAACATAGCTCTGGATCACAGTGTCATAGAGACAATGGGGCGGGCTCATTTTACTCAGACGACCAATCAGTATCTCAGGATCATTTTGAATCTATCAAGCCACGCCCTAGCAACAATTTAGAGCACCTTAGCAACAAGTCCCATACACTTCTAATGAAAGACATCAAAGGGATATCTCCGGATAGAAGTTTCATAGAAACACAAGGGTGGTCTCGTTTCACTCGGGGCAGCAAACAGCCAATCATGAATCACCTCAACACTTCCTAGCCCCTCCCTAGCAACCATTGTCGAGCACCTTAGCAACCAAAATCCATAGAGGATATCTTCCATTCTGAATGTCACAGAGGCATGGGAGTTGGTTTATATCATTCATACTGACAAGCAGCCGTTGGAGATTAATGATTGGCAGCTGCCAAGCCACTCCCTAGCAACTAAACAGAGTACCCTAGCAACCCTTTAGCAGTAACTATATCTCTGCACCAGAAAATCAGAGAAACTTCTGGGTTGATTTATTTCAATCAGGATGGCAAGGACACTTCATTAGTATCACTAAGGTAACTGCCTAGCAACCAGATGGGGTTACCCTAGCAACCGAGTAACAAATCACATATCTCTGCATCAGAAAAGCGTAGAGACTTCCGGGTTGACTTATTTCAATCAGGATGGCAAGGACACTTGATTACTATCACTATGATTACTGCCTAGCAACCAGATGGGGTTACCCTAGCAACCGAGTAACAAATCACATATCTCTGCACCAGAAAATAGTACTGACTTCCGGGTTGATTTATTTCACTCAGGATGGCAAGGACACTTCATTACTATCACTATGGTAACTGCCTAGCAACCAGATGGGGTTACCCTAGCAACCGAGTAACAAATCACATATCTCTGCATCAGAAAAGCGTAGAGACTTCCGGGTTGACTTATTTCAATCAGGATGGCAAGGACACTTGATTACTATCACTATGATTACTGCCTAGCAACCACATGGGGTTACCCTAGCAACCGAGTAACAAATCACATATCTCTGCACCAGAAAATAGTACTGACTTCGGGTTGATTTATTTCACTCAGGATGGCAAGGACACTTGATTACTATCACTATGGTAACTGCCTAGCAACCAGATGGGGTTACCCTAGCAACCGAGAAACACATCACATATCTCGGCACCAGAAAAGAGTACAGACTTCCAGGTTGATTTATTTCAACCAGGATGGCAAGGACACTTCATTAGTATCAATATGGTAACTGCCTAGCAACCACATGGGGTTACCCTAGCAACCGAGTAACAAATCACATATCTCTGCATCAGAAAAGCGTAGATACTTCTGGGTTGACTTATTTCAATCAGGATGGCAAGGACACTTGATTACTATCACTATGGTAACTGCCTAGCAACCAGATGGGGTTACCCTAGCAACCAAATAACAAATCACATATCTCTGCATCAGAAAAACGTAGAGACTTCGGGTTGACTTATTTCAATCAGGATGGCAAGGACACTTGATTACTATCACTATGATTACTGCCTAGCAACCAGATGGGGTTACCCTAGCAACCGAGTAACAAATCACATATCTCTGCACCACAAAATAGTACTGACTTCCGGGTTGATTTATTTCACTCAGGATGGCAAGGACACTTGATTACTATCACTATGGTAACTGCCTAGCAACCAGATGGGGTTACCCTAGCAACCGAGAAACACATCACATATCTCGGCACCAGAAAAGAGTACAGACTTCCAGGTTGATTTATTTCAACCAGGATGGCAAGGACACTTCATTAGTATCAATATGGTAACTGCCTAGCAACCACATGGGGTTACCCTAGCAACCGAGTAACAAATCACATAGCTCTGCATCAGAAAAACGTACATACTTCTGGGTTGACTTATTTCAATCAGGATGGCAAGGACACTTGATTACTATCACTATGGTAACTGCCTAGCAACCAGATGGGGTTACCCTAGCAACCGAGTAACAAATCACATATCTCTGCACCAGAAAATAGTACTGACTTCCGGGTTGATTTATTTCACTCAGGATCGCAAGGACACTTGATTACTATCACTATGGTAACTGCCTAGCAACCAGATGGGGTTACCCTAGCAACCGAGAAACAAATCACAGATCTCGGCACCAGAAAAGAGTACAGACTTCCGGGTTGATTTATTTCAACCAGGATGGCAAGGACACTTCATTAGTATCAATATGGTAACTGCCTAGCAACCAGATGGGGTTACCCTAGCAACCAATTAACAAATCACATATCTCTGCATCAGAAAAGCGTAGAGACTTCTGGGTTGGTTTATTTCACTCAGGATGGCAAGGACACTTCATAAGTATCACTATGGTAACTTCCTAGCAACAAGGAGGGGTTACCCTAGCAACCAAATAACAAATCACATATCTCTGGATCAGAACATCGTAGAGACTTCCTGGTTGACTGATTTTACTCTGGATAGCAAGGAGACTTGATAAGTATCACTATGGTAACTGCCTAGCAACCACATGGGGTTACCCTAGCAACCGAGTAACAAATCACATATCTCTGCACCAGAAAATAGTACAGACTTCCGGGTTGACTTATTTCAATAAGGATGGCAAGGAGACTTCATTACTATCACTATGGTAACTGCCTAGCAACCAGATGGGTTTACCCTAGCAACCGAGTAACAAATCACATATCTCTGCATCAGAAAAACGTAGAGACTTCTGGGTTGATTTATTTATGACCATAATTTTTGTTCTTTTCAAGCATGCTATTTCACGAGTTTTGCCACGGCAAGCACCACTCACATTTTCTTCAGGAAATGTACCTATCTAGTTTTTATTTTTATTTTTATTTTTATATCTCTTAACAAAACTTCGGCACCTAACTCGTCCCGCACCGTTTGGCGTAGACCCACGAATGAGGTGTCAAATCGAACGGCCTATTGAGGACACGTGTGCTATGACTTTTATAAGCTGATCGGGTACGGTATTTGCCCCAGGGGCAAAAAAGCGGCCGAAAAATCACATAGACTTAACATTGACACAAACTTTGACGCGTCACAGCTCCAAGCGAGGATTTCAGAGAAACGTGTGATTTGCCACATTTGAAGAGGCTGGCAGGCTCTGTAAGAGCATACCTCAATATGGGGTAAAAGTTGCACCCCTGGGGGGCAGGAGCTGCCCAAAAATGCCCCAATTGACTTATAATGGTGTAGGACGGCCCATGAAATGAAAAGGCATAGGGATTTGTATTGAACATAGCTCTGGATCACAGTGTCATAGAGACGAGGGGGTGGGCTCATTTTACTCAGACGACCAATCAGTCTCTCAGGATCATTGTGAAGCTATCAAGCCACGCCCTAGCAACCATTAAGAGCACCTTAGCAACAAGTCCCATAGACTTCTATTGAAACATATCAAAGGGATATCTCCGGATAGAAGTGTCATAGAAACACAAGGGTGGTCTCGTTTGACTCGGGACAGCAAACAGCCAATCATGCATCAAATCAACACTTCCTAGCCCCTCCCTAGCAACCATTGTCGAGCACCTTAACAACCAAAATCCATAGAGGGATATCTTCCATTCTGAATGTCACAGAGGCATGGGAGTTGGTTTATATCATTCATACTGACAAGCAGCCTTTGGAGATTCATGATTGGCAGCTGCCAAGCCACTCCCTAGCAACTAAACAGAGTACCCTAGCAACCGTTTAGCAGTAACTATATCTCTGCACCAGAAAATCAGAGAGACTTCTGGGTTGATTTATTTCAATCAGGATGGCAAGGACACTTGATTAGTATCACTATGGTAACTGCCTAGCAACCACATGGGGTTACCCTAGCAACCGAGTAACAAATCACATATCTCTGCATCAGAAAAACGTAGAGACTTCCGGGTTGACTTATTTCAATCAGGATGGAAAGGAGACTTCATTAGTATCACTATGGTAACTGCCTAGCAACCAGATGGGCTTACCCTAGCAACCGAATAACAAATCACATATCTCTGCATCACAAAAACATAGAGACTTCCGGTTTGACTTATTTCAATCAGGATGGCAAGGACACTTGATTAGTATCACTATGGTAACTGCCTAGCAACCACATGGGGTTACCCTAGCAACCGAGTAACAAATCACATATCTCTGCATCAGAAAAACTTAGATACTTCTGGGTTGACTTATTTCAATCAGGATGGCAAGGACACTTGATTACTATCACTATGGTAACTGCCTAGCAACCAGATGGGGTTACCCTAGCAACCGAGTAACAAATCACATATCTCTGCACCAGAAAATAGTACTGACTTCCGGGTTGATTTATTTCACTCAGGATCGCAAGGACACTTGATTACTATCACTATGGTAACTGCCTAGCAACCAGATGGGGTTACCCTAGCAACCGAGAAACAAATCACATATCTCGGCACCAGAAAAGAGTACAGACTTCGGGTTGATTTATTTCAACCAGGATGGCAAGGACACTTCATTAGTATCAATATGGTAACTGCCTAGCAACCAGATGGGGTTACCCTAGCAACCGAGTAACAAATCACATATCTCTGCACCAGAAAACAGTAGTGACTTCCGGGTTGACTTATTTCACTCAGGATGGCAAGGACACTTCATTAGTATCACTATGGTAACTGCCTAGCAACCATATGGGGTTACCCTAGCAACCAAGTAACAAATCACATATCTCTGCATCAGAAAACGTAGAGACTTCTGGGTTGCTTTTTTCATTCAGGATGGCAAGGACACTTGATAAGTATCACTATGGTAACTACCTAGCAACCAGATGGGGTTACCCTAGCAACCGAGTAACAAATCACATATCTCTGCACCAGAAAATAGTACTGACTTCGGGTTGATTTATTTCACTCAGGATCGCAAGGACACTTGATTACTATCACTATGGTAACTGCCTAGCAACCAGATGAGGTTACCCTAGCAACCGAGAAACAAATCACATATCTCGGCACCAGAAAAGAGTACAGACTTCCGGGTTGATTTATTTCAACCAGGATGGCAAGGACACTTCATTAGTATCAATATGGTAACTGCCTAGCAACCAGATGGGGTTACCCTAGCAACCGAGTAACAAATCACATATCTCTGCACCAGAAAACAGTAGTGACTTCCGGGTTGACTTATTTCACTCAGGATGGCAAGGACACTTCATTAGTATCACTATGGTAACTGCCTAGCAACCATATGGGGTTACCCTAGCAACCAAGTAACAAATCACATATCTCTGCATCACAAAAACGTAGAGACTTCTGGTTTGGTTTATTTCACTCAGGATGGCAAGGAGACTTCATAAGTATCACTATGGTAACTGCCTAGCAACAAGGAGGGGTTACCCTAGCAACCAAATAACAAATCACATATCTCTGGATCAGAACATCGTAGAGACTTCCTGGTTGACTGATTTTACTCTGGATAGCAAGGAGACTTGATAAGTATTACCTTGCTAACTGCATAGCAACCACATGGGCTTACCCTAGCAACCTAGTAACAAATCACATATTTCTGCACCAGAAAATTATACAGACTTCTGGGTTGATTTATTTATGACCACAATTTCTGTTCTTTTCAAGCAGGCTATTTCACGAGTTTTGCCACGGCAAGCACCACTCACATTTTCTTCAGGAAATGTACCTATCTAGTTATTATTATTATTCTTACTAAGAAATTTCTATACACTACTCCTCCTAGAGCTTTAACTCCACATACTCCAAACTCGGCACAGACCTTCAGACTAATCCCGAATAGTGTGCTATATCTTTTCTAACTGATCGGACTTACGGTTTTCCTAAAAATGATGATCAAACTCGGAAAAAACTCCCATTGACTTAACATTGCGGAATGTTCAGAAATTCAAATTCCAACTGACATTTTCACACACACACAGACAAAAAGGGCCTGTCAGCCCTGCATCTCTCCCTCTCTCTCTCCCTCAGAGGATTTCTTTTATCAAGCAGCCAAAAAGTAATGACCTAAAATCTTCCTAGCCACACGCTAAAACATGCTAAAAACATGCTAGCATCTATCTGAGGGTCAATATCTATCTATCTATCTATCTATCTATCTATCTATCTATCTGTCTATCTATCTATCTATCTATCTATCTATCTATCTATCTATCTATCTATCTATCTATCTATCTATCTATCTATCTGAGGGTAAATATCTCTCTCTCTCTCTCTATCTATCTGAGGATAAATATCTATCTATCTATCTATATCTATCTCTCTATATATCTAAGGGTAAATATCTATCTATCTATCTATCTATCTATCTATCTATCTATCTATCTATCTAGCAACTAAGTTAAACTTTTTTAACACTACACTGTAGAACTGGCTCATTAGAGTCATTAATTTGGGAATCAGACTACACTGGTCACACTGTATGTTTCACATTGTAGATTCAAAAGAACCGGCTCATTAGAGTCATTAATTTGGGAATCAGACTAAACTGGTCACACTGTATGTTTCACATTGTAGATTCAAAAGAACCGGCTCATTAGAGTCATTAATTTGGGAATCAGACTACACTGGTCACACTGTATGTTTCACATTGTAGATTCAAAAGAACCGGCTCATTAGAGTCATTAATTTGGGAATCAGACTAAACTGGTCACACTGTATGTTTCACATTGTAGATTCAAAAGAACTGGCTCATTAGAGTCATTAATTTGGGAATCAGACTACACTGGTCACACTGTATGTTTCACACTGTAGAGTCAAAAGAACTGGCTCATTAGAGTCATTAATTTGGGAATCAGACTAAACTGGTCACACTGTATGTTTCACACTGTAGATTCAAAAGAACCGGCTCATTAGAGTCATTAATTTGGGAACACACACAGACAAAAAGGGCCTGTCAGCCCTGCATCTCTCCCTCTCTCTCTCCCTCATTGCATAGGGATTTTGTATTGAACATAGCTCTGGATCACAGTGTCATAGAGACAAGGGGGCGGGCTCATTTTACTCAGACGACCAATCAGTCTCTCGGGATCATTGTGAAGCTATCAAGCCACGCCCTAGCAACAATTTCAAGCACCTTAGCAACAACTCCCATAGACTTCTAATGAAAGACATCAAAGGGATATCTCCGGATAGAAGTGTCATAGAAACACAAGGGTGGTCTCGTTTGACTCGGGGCAGCAAACAGCCAATCATGAATCACCTCAACACTTCCTAGCCCCTCCCTAGCAACCATTGTCGAGCACCTTAACAACCAAAATCCATAGAGGGATATCTTCCATTCTGAATGTCACAGAGGCATGGGAGTTGGTTTATATCATTCATACTGACAAGCAGCCTTTGGAGTTTCATGATTGGCAGCTGTCAAGCCACTCCCTAGCAACTAAACAGAGTACCCTAGCAACCGTTTAGCAATAACTATATCTCTGCACCAGAAAATCAGAGAGACTTCTGGGTTCATTTATTTCAATCAGGATGGCAAGGAGACTTGATAAGTATCACTATGGTAACTGCCTAGCAACCACATGGGGTTACCCTAGCAACCGAGTAACAAATCACATATCTCTGCACCAGAAAATCAGAGAGACTTCTGGGTTGATTTATTTCGATCAGGATGGCAAGGAGACTTGATAAGTATCACTATGGTAACTGCCTAGCAACCACATGGGGTTACCTTAGCAACCGAGTAACAAATCATATATCTCTGCTTCAGAAAAACGTAGAGACTTCCGGATTGACTTATTTCAATCAGGATGGCAAGGAGACTTCATTAGTATCACTATGGTAACTGCCTAGCAACCAGATGGGGTTACCCTAGCAACCGAGTAACAAATCACATATCTCTGCACCAGATAATCGAAGAGACTTCTGGGTTGATTTATTTCAATCAGGATGTCAAGGAGACTTGATAAGTATCACCTATGGTAACTGCCTAGCAACCAGATGGGGTTACCCTAGCAACCGAGTAACAAATCACATATCTCTGCACCAGAAAATCAGAGAGACTTCTGGGTTGATTTATTTCAATCAGGATGGCAAGGAGACTTCATTAGTATCAATATGGTAACTGCTTAGCAACCAGATGTGGTTACCCTAGCAACCGAGTAACAAATCACATATCTCTGCACCAGATAATCGTAGAGACTTCTGGGTTGATTTATTTCAATCAGGATGTCAAGGAGACTTGATAAATATCACTATGGTAACTGCCTAGCAACCACATTGGGTTACCCTAGCAACCGAGTAACAAATCAAATATCTCTGGACCAGAAAATCGTAGAGACTTCTGGGTTGGTTTATTTCAATCAGGATGTCAATAAGACCTGATAAGTATCACTATGGTGACTGCCTAACAACCATATGGGGTTACCCTAGCAACCGAGTAACAAATCACATATCTCTGCACCAGAAAATCAGAGAGACTTCTGGGTTGATTTATTTCAATCAGGATGGCAAGGAGACTTGATAAGTATCACTATGGTAACTGCCTAGCAACCACATGGGGTTACCTTAGCAACCGAGTAACAAATCACATATCTCTGCATCAGAAATACGTAGAGACTTCCGGATTGACTTATTTCAATCAGGATGGCAAGAAGACTTGATAAGTATAACTATGGTAACTGCCTAGCAACCATATGGGGTTACCCTAGCAACCGAGTAACAAATCACATATCTCTGCAACAGAACAACATAAAGACTTCTGGCTTTGTTCATGGGACTCAGGGTAGCAAGGATCAGTCCATCTCTCTATCTATCTATCTATCTATCTATCTATCTATCTATCTATCTATCTGAGGGTCAATATCTATCTATCTATCTATCTATCTATCTATCTGTCTATCTCTCTCTCTGTCTGTCTGTTGTCTATCTATCTATCTGAGGGTCAATGTCTATCTATCTATCTATCTCTCTATCTATCTGAGTGTCTGTCTGTCTATCTATCTATCTATCTATCTACCTATCTATCTAGCAACTAAGTTAAACTTTAAACTACTTTAAACTAATTTAAACTAAACTAATTTAAACTATAAACTACTTTAAACTATAAACTACTTTAAACTAATTTAAACTTCAAACTAATTTAAACTACAAACTAATGTAAACTTCAAACTAATTTAAACTATAAACAAATTTAAAATTCAAACTACTTTAAACTTCTTCAAACTTTCTGGTCCAAACTTTCACAAGCCATCTTAAAGTTTGTCTCGACGAACTTTTTCTAGTTATTATTATTAAGTTGGCTTGTGAAAGCCAACTTACTGAAATCCTATTTAAACTTATTATTATTATTATTATTCTTCTTCTTACTAAGAAATTTCTATACGCTACTCCTCCTAGAGCTTTAACTCCACATACTCCAAACTCGGCACAGACCTTCAGACTAATCCCGAATAGTGTGCTATATCTTTTCTAACTGATCGGACTTACGGTTTTCCTAAAATGACGATCAAACTCAGAAAAAACTCCCATTGACTTAACATTGCTGGAATGTTCAGAAATTTGAATCCCAACTGACATTTTCACACACACAGACAAAAAGGGCCTGTCAGCCCTGCATCTCTCCTCTCTCTCTCCCTCAGAGGATTTATTTTATCAAGCAGCCAAAAAGTAATGACCTAAAATCTTCCTAGCCACACGCTAAAACATGCTAAAAACGTGCTAGCATCTATCTGAGGGTCAATATCTATCTATCTATCTATCTATCTATCTATCTATCTATCTATCTATCTGAGGGTAAATATCTCTCTCTCTCTCTATCTATATCTATCTCTCTATATATCTAAGGGTAAATATCTATATCTATCTATCTATCTATCTATCTATCTATCTATTTATCTATCTATCTATCTATCTATCTATCTATCTATCTGAGGGTAAATATCTCTCTCTCTCTCTCTATCTATATCTATCTCTCTATATATCTAAGGGTAAATATCTATCTATCTATCTATCTATCTATCTATCTAGCAACTAAGTTAAACTTTTTTAACACTACACTGTAGAACTGGCTCATTAGAGTCATTAATTTGGGAATCAGACTACACTGGTCACACTGTATGTTTCACACTGTAGATTCAAAAGAACCGGCTCATTAGAGTCATTAATTTGGGAATCAGACTACACTGGTCACACTGTATGTTTCACACTGTAGATTCAAAAGAACTGGCTCATTAGAGTCATTAATTTGGGAATCAGACTACACTGGTCACACTGTATGTTTCACACTGTAGATTCAAAAGAACTGGCTCATTAGAGTCATTAATTTGGGAATCAGACTACACTGGTCACACTGTATGTTTCACACTGTAGATTCAAAAGAACTGGCTCATTAGAGTCATTAATTTGGGAATCAGACTATACTGGTCACACTGTATGTTTCACACTGTAGATTCAAAAGAACTGGCTCATTAGAGTCATTAATTTGGGAATCAGACTACACTGGTCACACTGTATGTTTCACATTTTAGATTCAAAAGAACCGGCTCATTAGAGTCATTAATTTGGGAATCAGACTACACTGGTCACACTGTATGTTTCACACTGTAGATTCAAAAGAACTGGCTCATTAGAGTCATTAATTTGGGAACACACACAGACAAAAAGGGCCTGTCAGCCCTGCATCTCTCCCTCTCTCTCTCCCTCATTGCATAGGGATTTTGTATTGAACATAGCTCTGGATCACAGTGTCATAGAGACAAGGGGCAGGCTCGTTTTACTCAGACGACCAATCAGTCTCTCGGGATCATTGTGAAGCTATCAAGCCACGCCCTAGCAACAATTTAAAGCACCTTAGCAACAACTCCCATAGACTTCTAATGAAAGAGATCAAAGGGATATCTCCGGATAGAAGTGTCATAGAAACACAAGGGTGGTCTCGTTTGACTCGGGGCAGCAAACAGCCAATCATGAATCACCTCAACACTTCCTAGCCCCTCCCTAGCAACCATTGTCGAGCACCTTAACAACCAAAATCCATAGAGAGATATCTTACATTCTGAATGTCACAGAGGCATGGGAGTTGGTTTATATCATTCATACTGACAAGCAGCCTTTGGAGTTTCATGATTGGCAGCTGTCAAGCCACTCCCTAGCAACTAAACAGAGTACCCTAGCAACCGTTTAGCAATAACTATATCTCTGCACCAGAAAATCAGAGAGACTTCTGGGTTCATTTATTTCAATCAGGATGGCAAGGAGACTTGATAAGTATCACTATGGTAACTGCCTAGCAACCACATGGGGTTACCCTAGCAACCGAGTAACAAATCACATATCTCTGCACCAGAAAATCAGAGAGACTTCTGGGTTGATTTATTTCAATCAGGATGGCAAGGAGACTTGATAAGTATCACTATGGTAACTGCCTAGCAACCACATGGGGTTACCCTAGCAACCGAGTAACAAATCACATATCTCTGCACCAGAAAATCAGAGAGACTTCTGGGTTGATTTATTTCAATCAGGATGGCAAGGAGACTTCATTAGTATCAATATGGTAACTGCTTAGCAACCAGATGTGGTTACCCTAGCAACCGAGTAACAAATCACATATCTCTGCACCAGATAATCGTAGAGACTTCTGGGTTGATTTATTTCAATCAGGATGTCAAGGAGACTTGATAAATATCACTATGGTAACTGCCTAGCAACCACATTGGGTTACCCTAGCAACCGAGTAACAAATCAAATATCTCTGGACCAGAAAATCGTAGAGACTTCTGGGTTGGTTTATTTCAATCAGGATGTCAATAAGACTTGATAAGTATCACTATGGTGACTGCCTAACAACCATATGGGGTTACCCTAGCAACCGAGTAACTAATCACATATCTCTGCACCAGAAAATCAGAGAGACTTCTGGGTTGATTTATTTCAATCAGGATGGCAAGGAGACTTGATAAGTATCACTATGGTAACTGCCTAGCAACCACATGGGGTTACCTTAGCAACCGAGTAACAAATCACATATCTCTGCATCAGAAATACGCAGAGACTTCCGGATTGACTTATTTCAATCAGGATGGCAAGGACACTTCATTAGTATCACTATGGTAACTGCCTAGCAACCAGATGGGGTTACCCTAGCAACCGAGTAACAAATCACATATCTATGCACCAGAAAATCATAGAGACTTCTGGGTTGGTTTATTTCAATCAGGATGTCAAGAACACTTGATAAGTATCACTATGGTGACTGCCTAACAACCAGATGGGGTTACCCTAGCAACCGAGTAACAAATCACATATCTCTGCAACAGAAAATCGTAGAGACGTCTGGGTTGATTTATTTCAATCAGGATGGCAAGAAGACTTGATAAGTATCACTATGGTAACTGCCTAGCAACCATATGGGGTTACCCTAGCAACCGAGTAACAAATCACATATCTCTGCAACAGAACAACATAAAGACTTCTGGCTTTGTTCATGGGACTCAGGGTAGCAAGGATCAGTCCATCTCTCTATCTATCTATCTATCTATCTATCTATCTATATATCTATCTATCTGAGGGTCAATATCTATCTATCTATCTATCTATCTATCTGTCTATCTGTCTCTCTGTCTGTCTGTTGTCTATCTATCTATCTGAGGGTCAATGTCTATCTATCTATCTATCTCTCTATCTATCTGAGTGTCTGTCTGTCTATCTATCTATCTATCTACCTATCTATCTAGCAACTAAGTTAAACTTTAAACTACTTTAAACTAATTTAAACTAAACTAATTTAAACTATAAACTACTTTAAACTATAAACTACTTTAAACTAATTTAAACTTCAAACTAATTTAAACTACAAACTAATTTAAACTTCAAACTAATTTAAACTATAAACAAATTTAAAATTCAAACTACTTTAAACTTCTTCAAACTTTCTGGTCCAAACTTTCACAAGCCAACTTAAAGTTTGTCTCGACGAACTTTTTCTAGTTATTATTAGTGGTGCTTGCAAAGCATCACTATTGTAATCTCACATACTTATTTTTATTTTTCTTCTTTTTATTATTATTCTATCTCCGTACAAAACTTCGGCACCTAACTCGTCCCGTACCGTTTGGCGTAGACCCACAAATGAGGTGTCAAATCGAGCGGCCTATTGAGGACACGTGTGCTATGACTTTTATAAGCGTATCGAGGTGCGGTATTTGCCCCAGGGGCAAAAAAGCGGCGAAAAATCCCATAGACTTAACATTGTGACAAACTTTGAGGCGTCACAGCTCCGAGCGAGGATTTCACAGAAACGTGTGATTTGCCACATTTGAAGAGGCTGGCAGGCTCTGTAAGAGCATACCTCAATATGGGGTAAAAGTTGCACCCCTGGGGGCAGGAGCTGCCCAAAATGCCCCAATTGACTTATAATGGTGTAGGACGGCCCATGAAATGAAAAGGCATAGGGATTTGTATTGAACATAGCTCTGGATCACAGTGTCATAGAGACCAGGGGTGGGCTCATTTTACTCAGACGACCAATCAGTCTCTCAGGATCATTGTGAAGCTATCAAGCCACGCCCTAGCAACCATTAAGAGCACCTTAGCAACAAGTCCCATAGACTTCTATTGAAACAGATCAAAGGGATATCTCCGGATAGAAGTGTCATAGAAACACAAGGGTGGTCTCGTTTGACTCGGGACAGCAAACAGCCAATCATGCATCAAATCAACACTTCCTAGCCCCTCCCTAGCAACCATTGTCGAGCACCTTAACAACCAAAACCCATAGAGGGATATCTTCCATTCTGAATGTCACAGAGGCATGGGAGTTGGTTTATATCATTCATACTGACAAGCAGCCTTTGGAGATTCATGATTGGCAGCTGCCAAGCCACTCCTAGCAACTAAACAGAGTACCCTAGCAACCGTTTAGCAGTAACTATATCTCTGCACCACAAAATCAGAGAGACTTCTGGGTTGATTTATTTCAATCAGGATGGCAAGGAGACTTGATTAGTATCACTATGGTAACTGCCTAGCAACCAGATGGGGTTACCCTAGCAACCGAGTAACAAATCACATATCTCTGCATCAGAAAAACGTAGAGACTTCGGGTTGACTTATTTCAATCAGGATGGAAAGGACACTTCATTAGTATCACTATGGTAACTGCCTAGCAACCACATGGGCTTACCCTAGCAACCGAGTAACAAATCACATATCTCTGCATCACAAAAACATAGAGACTTCGGGTTGACTTATTTCAATCAGGATGGCAAGGACACTTCATTAGTATCACTATGGTAACTGCCTAGCAACCAGATGAGCTTACCCTAGCAACCGAGTAACAAATCACATATCTCTGCATCAGAAAAACGTAGAGACTTCGGGTTGACTTATTTCAATCAGGATGGCAAGGACACTTGATTAGTATCACTATGGTATCTGCCTAGCAACCAGATGGGCTTACCCTAGCAACCGAGTAACAAATCACATATCTCTGCATCACAAAAACATAGAGACTTCGGGTTGACTTATTTCAATCAGGATGGCAAGGAGACTTGATAAGTATCACTATGTTAACTGCCTAGCAACCAGATGGGGTTACCCTAGCAACCGAGAAACAAATCACATATCTCGGCACCAGAAAAGAGTACAGACTTCGGGTTGATTTATTTCAATCAGGATGGCAAGGACACTTGATTACTATCACTATGGTAACTGCCTAGCAACCAGATGGGGTTACCCTAGCAACCGAGAAACAAATCACATATCTCGGCACCAGAAAAGAGTACAGACTTCGGGTTGATTTATTTCAATCAGGATGGCAAGGACACTTGATTACTATCACTATGTTAACTGCCTAGCAACCAGATGGGGTTACCCTAGCAACCGAGAAACAAATCACATATCTCGGCACCAGAAAAGAGTACAGACTTCCGGGTTGATTTATTTCAATCAGGATGGCAAGGACACTTGATTACTATCACTATGGTAACTGCCTAGCAACCAGATGGGGTTACCCTAGCAACCGAGAAACAAATCACATATCTCGGCACCAGAAAAGAGTACAGACTTCGGGTTGATTTATTTCACTCAGCATCGCAAGGACACTTGATTACTATCACTATGGTAACTGCCTAGCAACCAGATGGGGTTACCCTAGCAACCGAGTAACAAATCACATATCTCTGCACCACAAAATAGTACTGACTTCGGGTTGATTTATTTCACTCAGGATCGCAAGGACACTTGATTACTATCACTATGGTAACTGCCTAGCAACCAGATGGGGTTACCCTAGCAACCGAGAAACAAATCACATATCTCGGCACCAGAAAAGAGTACAGACTTCGGGTTGATTTATTTCACTCATCATCGCAAGGACACTTGATTACTATCACTATGGTAACTGCCTAGCAACCAGATGGGGTTACCCTAGCAACCGAGAAACAAATCACATATCTCGGCACCAGAAAACAGTACAGACTTCTGGGTTGATTTATTTCAACCAGGATGGCAAGGACACTTCATTAGTATCAATATGGTAACTGCCTAGCAACCAGATGGGGTTACCCTAGCAACCGAGTAACAAATCACATATCTCTGCACCAGAAAACACTACAGACTTCCGGGTTGACTTATTTCACTCAGGATGGAAAGGAGCCATGTATTGTATTACCTTGGTAACTGCATAGCAACCACATGGGCTTACCCTAGCAACCGAGTAAAAAATCACATATTTCTGCACCAGAAAATCGTACAGACTTCTGGGCTGATTTATTTATGACCATAATTTTTTTCTTTTCCAGTTACAACATGCTGTTTGATCGAGTTTTGCCACGGCAAGCACCACTCACATTTTCTTCAGGAAATGTACCCATCTAGTTATTATTATTCTTCTTACTAAGAAATTTCTATACGCTTACTCCTCCTAGAGCTTTTAACTCCACATACTCCAAACTCGGCACAGACCTTCAGACTAATCCTGAATAGTGTGCTATATCTTTTCTAACTGATCGGACTTACGGTTTTCCTAAAAATGACGATCAAACTCAGAAAAAACTCCCATTGACTTAACATTGCGGAATGTTCAGAAATTTGAATCCCAACTGACATTTTCACACACACAGACAAAAAGGGCCTGTCAGCCCTGCATCTCTCCCTCTCTCTCTCCCTCAGAGGATTTATTTTATCAAGCAGCCAAAAGTAATGACCTAAAATCTTCATAGCCACACGCTAAAACATGCTAAAAACGTGCTAGCATCTATCTGAGGGTCAATATCTATCTATCTATCTATCTATCTATCTATCTATCTATCTATCTATCTATCTATCTATCTGAGGGTAAATATCTCTCTCTCTCTCTCTATCTATATCTATCTCTCTATATATCTAAGGGTAAATATCTATCTATCTATCTATCTATCTATCTATCTATCTATCTATCTATCTATCTGAGGGTAAATATCTCTCTCTCTCTCTATCTATATCTATCTCTCTATATATCTAAGGGTAAATATCTATCTATCTATCTATCTATCTATCTATCTATCTACTAAGTTAAACTTTTTTAACACTACACTGTAGAACTGGCTCATTAGAGTCATTAATTTGGGAATCAGACTACACTGGTCACACTGTATGTTTCACACTGTAGATTCAAAAGAACTGGCTCATTAGAGTCATTCATTTGGGAATCAGACTACACTGGTCACACTGTATGTTTCACATTGTAGATTCAAAAGAACTGGCTCATTAGAGTCATTCATTTGGGAATCAGACTAAACTGGTCACACTGTATGTTTCACATTGTAGATTCAAAAGAACTGGCTCATTAGAGTCATTAATTTGGGAATCAGACTACACTGGTCACACTGTATGTTTCACACTAGATTCAAAAGAACCGGCTCATTAGAGTCATTAATTTGGGAATCAGACTACACTGGTCACACTGTATGTTTCACACTGTAGATTCAAAAGAACTGGCTCATTAGAGTCATTAATTTGGGAATCAGACTACACTGGTCACACTGTATGTTTCACACTGTAGATTCAAAAGAACCGGCTCATTAGAGTCATTCATTTGGGAATCAGACTACACTGGTCACACTGTATGTTTCACATTGTAGATTCAAAAGAACCGGCTCATTAGAGTCATTAATTTGGGAACACACACAGACAAAAAGGGCCTGTCAGCCCTGCATCTCTCCCTCTCTCTCCCTCATTGCATAGGGATTTTGTATTGAACATAGCTCTGGATCACAGTGTCATAGAGAAAAGGGGCGGGCTCATTTTACTCAGATGACCAATCAGTCTCTCGGGATCATTGTGAAGCTATCAAGCCACGCCCTAGCAACAATTTAAAGCACCTTAGCAACAACTCCCATAGACTTCTAATGAAAGATATCAAAGGGATATCTCCGGATAGAAGTGTCATAGAAACACAAGGGTGGTCTCGTTTGACTCGGGGCAGCAAACAGCCAATCATGAATCACCTCAACACTTCCTAGCCCCTCCCTAGCAACAATTGTCGAAGCACCTTAACAACCAAAATCCATAGAGGGATATCTTCCATTCTGAATGTCACAGAGGCATGGGAGTTGGTTTATATCATTCATACTGACAAGCAGCCTTTGGAGTTTCATGATTGGCAGCTGTCAAGCCACTCCCTAGCAACTAAACAGAGTACCCTAGCAACCGTTTAGCAATAACTATATCTCTGCACCAGAAAATCAGAGAGACTTCTGGGTTCATTTATTTCAATCAGGATGGCAAGGAGACTTGATAAGTATCACTATGGTAACTGCCTAGCAACCACATGGGGTTACCCTAGCAACCGAGTAACAAATCACATATCTCTGCACCAGAAAATCAGAGAGACTTCTGGGTTGATTTATTTCAATCAGGATGGCAAGGAGACTTGATAAGTATCACTATGGTAACTGCCTAGCAACCACATGGGGTTACCTTAGCAACCGAGTAACAAATCACATATCTCTGCATCAGAAAAGCGTAGAGACTTCCGGATTGACTTATTTCAATCAGGATGGCAAAGAGACTTCATTAGTATCACTATGGTAACTGCCTAGCAACCAGATGTGGTTACCCTAGCAACCAAGTAACAAATCACATATCTCTGCACCAGATAATCGTAGAGACTTCTGGGTTGATTTATTTCAATCAGGATGTCAAGGAGACTTGATAAATATCACTATGGTAACTGCCTAGCAACCACATTGGGTTACCCTAGCAACCGAGTAACAAATCACATATCTCTGCACCAGAAAATCAGTAGAGACTTCTGGGTTGGTTTATTTCAATCAGGATGTCAAGAAGACTTGATAAGTATCACTATGGTAACTGCCTAGCAACCACATGGGGTTACCTTAGCAACCGAGTAACAAATCACATATCTCTGCATCAGAAAAGCGTAGAGACTTCCGGATTGACTTATTTCAATCAGGATGGCAAAGACACTTCATTAGTATCACTATGGTAACTGCCTAGCAACCAGATGGGGTTACCCTAGCAACCGAGTAACAAATCACATATCTATGCACCAGAAAATCATAGAGACTTCTGGGTTGATTTATTTCAATCAGGATGTCAAGGAGACTTGATAAGTATCACTATGGTAACTGCCTAGCAACCACATTGGGTTACCCTAGCAACCGAGTATCAAATCACATATCTCTGGACCAGAAAATCGTAGAGACTTCTGGGTTGGTTTATTTCAATCAGGATGTCAAGAACACTTGATAATTATCACTATGGTGACTGCCTAACAACCAGATGGGGTTACCCTAGCAACCGAGTAACAAATCACATATCTCTGCAACAGAAAATCGTAGAGACGTCTGGGTTGATTTATTTCAATCAGGATGGCAAGAAGACTTGATAAGTATCACTATGGTAACTGCCTAGCAACCATATGGGGTTACCCTAGCAACCGAGTAACAAATCACATATCTCTGCAACAGAACAACATAAAGACTTCTGGCTTTGTTCATGGGACTCAGGGTAGCAAGGATCCATCCATCCATCCATCCATCCATCCATCCATCCATCCATCTATCTGAGGGTCAATATCTATCTATCTATCTATCTGTCTCTCTGTCTGTCTGTTGTCTATCTATCTATCTGAGGGTCAATGTCTATCTATCTATCTATCTATCTATCTATCTATCTATCTGAGGGTAAATATCTATCTATCTATCTCTCTATCTATCTGAGTGTCTGTCTGTCTATCTATCTATCTATCTATCTATCTAGCAACTAAGTTAAACTTTAAACTACTTTAAACTAATTTAAACTAAACTAATTTAAACTATAAACTACTTTAAACTATAAACTACTTTAAACTAATTTAAACTTCAAACTAATTTAAACTACAAACTAATTTAAACTTCAAACTAATTTAAACTATAAACAAATTAAATATTCAAACTACTTTAAACTTCTTCAAACTTTCTGGTCCAAACTTTCACAAGCCAACTTAAAGTTTGTCTCAGCGAACTTTTTTTCTAGTTAGTGGTGCTTGCAAAGCATCACTATTGTAATCTCACATACTTATTATTTTTATTTTTATTTTTATTTTTATATCTCTTAACAAAACTTGGCACCTAACTCGTCCCGCACCGTTTGGCGTAGACCCACGAATGAGGTGTCAAATCGAACGGCCTATTGAGGACACGTGTGCTATGACTTTTATAGCTTATCGGGGTCGGTATTTGCCCCAGGGGCAAAAAAGCAGCCGAAAAATCCCATAGACTTAACATTGAGACAAACTTTGACGCCACAGCTCCAAGCTGAGGATTTCAGTAGAAACGTGTCATTTGCCACATTTGAAGAGGCTGGCAGCCTCTGTAAGAGCATACCTCAATATGGGGTAAAAGTTGCACCCCTGGGGGGCAGGAGCTGCCCAAAAATGCCCCAATTGACTTATAATGGTGTAGGACGCCCATGAAATGAAAAGGCATAGGGATTTGTATTGAACATAGCTCTGGATCACAGTGTCATAGAGACGAGGGGTGGGCTCATTTTACTCAGACGACCAATCAGTCTCTCAGGATCATTGTGAAGCTATCAAGCCACGCCCTAGCAACCATTAAGAGCACCTTAGCAACAAGTCCCATAGACTTCTATTGAAACAGATCAAAGGGATATCTCCGGATAGAAGTGTCATAGAAACACAAGGGTGGTCTCGTTTGACTCGGGACAGCAAACAGCCAATCATGCATCAAATCAACACTTCCTAGCCCCTCCCTAGCAACCATTGTCGAGCACCTTAACAACCAAAATCCATAGAGGGATATCTTCCATTCTGAATGTCACAGAGGCATGGGAGTTGGTTTATATCATTCATACTGACAAGCAGCCTTTGGAGATTCATGATTGGCAGCTGCCAAGCCACTCCTAGCAACTAAACAGAGTACCCTAGCAACCGTTTAGCAGTAACTATATCTCTGCACCAGAAAATCAGAGAGACTTCTGGGTTGATTTATTTCAATCAGGATGGCAAGGACACTTGATTAGTATCACTATGGTAACTGCCTAGCAACCAGATGGGGTTACCCTAGCAACCGAGTAAGAAATCACATATCTCTGCACCAGAAAACACTACAGACTTCCGGGTTGACTTATTTCACTCAGGATGGAAAGGAGCCATGTGTTGTATTACCTTGGTAACTGCATAGCAACCACTTGGGCTTACCCTAGCAACCGAGTAACAAATCACATATTTCTGCACCAGAACATCGTACAGACTTCTGGTTTGATTTATTTATGACCACAATTTTTGTTCTTTTCAAGTTATAGCATGCTGTTTCACGAGTTTTGCCACGACAAGCACCACTCACATTTTCTTCAGGAAATGTACCCATCTAGTTAGTGGTGCTTGCAAAGCATCACTATTGTAATCTCACATACTTATTATTTTTATTTTTATTTTTATATCTCTTAACAAAACTTGACACCTAACTCGTCCCAGCACCGTTTGGCGTAGACCCACCTAATGAGGTGTCAAATCGAACGACCTATTGAGGACACGTGTGCTATGACTTTTATAGCGTATCGAGGTGCGGTATTTGCCCCAGGGGCAAAAAAGCGGCTGAAAAATCACATAGACTTAACATTGACACAAACTTTGACGCGTCACAGCTCCAAGCTAGGATTTCAGTAGAAGCGTGTGATTTGCCACATTTGAAGAGGCTGGCAGGCTCTGTAAGAGCATACCTCAATATGGGGTAAAAGTTGCACCCCTGGGGGCAGGAGCTGCCCAAAAATGCCCCAATTGACTTATAATGGTGTAGGACGGCCCCTGAAATGAAAAGGCATAGGGATTTGTATTGAACATAGCTCTGGATCACAGTGTCATAGAGACGAGGGGTGGGCTCATTTTACTCAGACGACCAATCAGTCTCTCAGGATCATTGTGAAGCTATCAAGCCACGCCCTAGCAACCATTAAGAGCACCTTAGCAACAAGTCCCATAGACTTCTATTGAAAAAGATCAAAGGGATATCTCCGGATAGAAGTGTCATAGAAACACAAGGGTGGTCTCGTTTGACTCGGGACAGCAAACAGCCAATCATGCATCACTTCAACACTTCCTAGCCCCTCCCTAGCAACCATTGTCGAGCACCTTAACAACCAAAATCCATAGAGGGATATCTTCCATTCTGAATGTCACAGAGGCATGGGAGTTGGTTTATATCATTCATACTGACAAGCAGCCTTTGGAGATTCATGATTGGCAGCTGCCAAGCTACTCCCTAGCAACTAAACAGAGTACCCTAGCAACCGTTTAGCAGTAACTATATCTCTGCACCAGAAAATCAGAGAGACTTCTGGGTTGATTTATTTCAATCAGGATGGCAAG
This sequence comes from Xyrauchen texanus, assembly GCF_025860055.1. Lineage (NCBI taxonomy): Eukaryota > Metazoa > Chordata > Actinopteri > Cypriniformes > Catostomidae > Xyrauchen > Xyrauchen texanus. Next base: position 49,663,800 of record NC_068283.1, read on the forward strand.
GAGACTTGATTAATATCACTATGGTAACTGCCTAGCAACCAGATGAGGTTACCCTAGCAACCGAGAAACAAATCACATATCTCGCACCAGAAAAGAGTACAGACTTCCGGGTTGATTTATTTCAATCAGGATGGCAAGGAGACTTGATTAGTATCACTATGGTAACTGCCTAGCAACCAGATGGGGTTACCCTAGCAACCGAGTAACAAATCACATATCTCTGCATCAGAAAACGTAGAGACTTCGGGTTGACTTATTTCAATCAGGATGGCAAGGAGACTTGATTAGTATCACTATGGTAACTGCCTAGCAACCAGATGGGGTTACCCTAGCAACCGAGTAACAAATCACATATCTCTGCATCAGAAAAACATAGAGACTTCCGGGTTGACTTATTCCAATCAGGATGGCAAGGACACTTGATTAGTATCACTATGGTAACTGCCTAGCAACCAGATGGGGTTACCCTAGCAACCGAGTAACAAATCACATATCTCTGCATCACAAAAACGTAGAGACTTCCGGGTTGACTTATTTCAATCACGATGGCAAGGAGACTTGATTAGTATCACTATGATAACTGCCTAGCAACCAGATGGGGTTACCCTAGCAACCGAGTAACAAATCACATATCTCTGCATCAGAAAACATAGAGACTTCCGGGTTGACTTATTTCAATCAGGATGGCAAGGAGACTTGATTAGTATCACTATGGTAACTGCCTAGCAACCAGATGGGGTTACCCTAGCAACCGAGTAACAAATCACATATCTCTGCATCAGAAAAACATACAGACTTCCGGGTTGACTTATTTCAATCAGGATGGCAAGGACACTTGATTAGTATCACTATGCTAACTGCCTAGCAACCAGATGGGGTTACCCTAGCAACCGAGTAACAAATCACATATCTCTGCACCAGAAAACACTACAGACTTCCGGGTTGACTTATTTCACTCAGGATGGAAAGGAGCCATGTATTCTATTACCTTGGTAACTGCATAGCAACCACATGGGCTTTCCCTAGCAACCGAGTAACAAATCACATATTTCTGCACCAGAAAATCGTACAGACTTCTGGGTTGGTTTATTTATGACCATAATTTTTGTTCTTTTCCAGTTACAACATGCTGTTTGACGAGTTTTGCCACGGCAAGCACCACTCACATTTTCTTCAGGAAATGTACCCATCTAGTTATTATTATTCTTCTTACTAAGAAATTTCTATACGCTACTCCTCCTAGAGCTTTAACTCCACATACTCCAAACTCGGCACAGACCTTCAGACTAATCCCGAATAGTGTGCTATATCTTTTCTAACTGATCGGACTTACGGTTTTCCTAAAATGACGATCAAACTCAGAAAAAACTCCCATTGACTTAACATTATGGAATGTTCAGAAATTTGAATCCCAACTGACATTTTCACACACACAGACAAAAAGGGCCTGTCAGCCCTGCATCTCTCCTCTCTCTCTCCCTCAGAGGATTTATTTTATCAAGCAGCCAAAAGTAATGACCTAAAATCTTCATAGCCACACGCTAAAACATGCTAAAAACGTGCTAGCATCTATCTGAGGGTCAATATCTATCTATCTATCTATCTATCTATCTATCTATCTATCTATCTATCTATCTATCTGAGGGTAAATATCTCTCTCTCTCTCTCTATCTATATCTATCTCTCTATATATCTAAGGGTAAATATCTATCTATCTATCTATCTATCTATCTATCTATCTGAGGGTAAATATCTCTCTCTCTCTCTATCTATATCTATCTCTCTATATATCTAAGGGTAAATATCTATCTATCTATCTATCTATCTATCTATCTATCTATCTATCTATCTATCTATCTACTAAGTTAAACTTTTTTAACACTACACTGTAGAACTGGCTCATTAGAGTCATTAATTTGGGAATCAGACTACACTGGTCACACTGTATGTTTCACACTGTAGATTCAAAAGAACTGGCTCATTAGAGTCATTCATTTGGGAATCAGACTACACTGGTCACACTGTATGTTTCACATTGTAGATTCAAAAGAACTGGCTCATTAGAGTCATTCATTTGGGAATCAGACTACACTGGTCACACTGTATGTTTCACATTGTAGATTCAAAAGAACCGGCTCATTAGAGTCATTAATTTGGGAACACACACAGACAAAAAGGGCCTGTCAGCCCTGCATCTCTCCCTCTCTCTCCCTCATTGCATAGGGATTTTGTATTGAACATAGCTCTGGATCACAGTGTCATAGAGAAAAGGGGCGGGCTCATTTTACTCAGATGACCAATCAGTCTCTCGGGATCATTGTGAAGCTATCAAGCCACGCCCTAGCAACAATTTAAAGCACCTTAGCAACAACTCCCATAGACTTCTAATGAAAGATATCAAAGGGATATCTCCGGATAGAAGTGTCATAGAAACACAAGGGTGGTCTCGTTTGACTCGGGCAGCAAACAGCCAATCATGAATCACCTCAACACTTCCTAGCCCCTCCCTAGCAACAATTGTCGAGCACCTTAACAACCAAAATCCATAGAGGGATATCTTCCATTCTGAATGTCACAGAGGCATGGGAGTTGGTTTATATCATTCATACTGACAAGCAGCCTTTGGAGTTTCATGATTGGCAGCTGTCAAGCCACTCCCTAGCAACTAAACAGAGTACCCTAGCAACCGCTTAGCAATAACTATATCTCTGCACCAGAAAATCAGAGAGACTTCTGGGTTCATTTATTTCAATCAGGATGGCAAGGAGACTTGATAAGTATCACTATGGTAACTGCCTAGCAACCACATGGGGTTACCCTAGCAACCGAGTAACAAATCACATATCTCTGCACCAGAAAATCAGAGAGACTTCTGGGTTGATTTATTTCAATCAGGATGGCAAGGAGACTTGATAAGTATCACTATGGTAACTGCCTAGCAACCACATGGGGTTACCTTAGCAACCGAGTAACAAATCACATATCTCTGCATCAGAAAAACGTAGAGACTTCGGATTGACTTATTTCAATCAGGATGGCAAAGAGACTTCATTAGTATCACTATGGTAACTGCCTAGCAACCAGATGTGGTTACCCTAGCAACCAAGTAACAAATCACATATCTCTGCACCAGATAATCGTAGAGACTTCTGGGTTGATTTATTTCAATCAGGATGTCAAGGAGACTTGATAAATATCACTATGGTAACTGCCTAGCAACCACATTGGGTTACCCTAGCAACCGAGTAACAAATCACATATCTCTGGACCAGAAAATCGTAGAGACTTCTGGGTTGGTTTATTTCAATCAGGATGTCAAGAAGACTTGATAAGTATCACTATGGTGACTGCCTAACAACCCGATGGGGTTACCCTAGCAACCGAGTAACAAATCACATATCTCTGCACCAGAAAATCAGAGAGACTTCTGGGTTGATTTATTTCAATCAGGATGGCAAGGAGACTTGATAAGTATCACTATGGTAACTGCCTAGCAACCACATGGGGTTACCTTAGCAACCGAGTAACAAATCACATATCTCTGCATCAGAAAAGCGTAGAGACTTCCGGATTGACTTATTTCAATCAGGATGGCAAAGACACTTCATTAGTATCACTATGGTAACTGCCTAGCAACCAGATGGGGTTACCCTAGCAACCGAGTAACAAATCACATATCTATGCACCAGAAAATCATAGAGACTTCTGGGTTGATTTATTTCAATCAGGATGTCAAGGAGACTTGATAAGTATCACTATGGTAACTGCCTAGCAACCACATTGGGTTACCCTAGCAACCGAGTATCAAATCACATATCTCTGGACCAGAAAATCGTAGAGACTTCTGGGTTGGTTTATTTCAATCAGGATGTCAAGAACACTTGATAATTATCACTATGGTGACTGCCTAACAACCAGATGGGGTTACCCTAGCAACCGAGTAACAAATCACATATCTCTGCAACAGAAAATAGTAGAGACGTCTGGGTTGATTTATTTCAATCAGGATGGCAAGAAGACTTGATAAGTATCACTATGGTAACTGCCTAGCAACCATATGGGGTTACCCTAGCAACCGAGTAACAAATCACATATCTCTGCAACAGAACAACATAAAGACTTCTGGCTTTGTTCATGGGACTCAGGGTAGCAAGGATCCATCCATCCATCCATCCATCCATCCATCCATCCATCCATCTATCTGAGGGTCAATATCTATCTATCTATCTATCTGTCTCTCTGTCTGTCTGTTGTCTATCTATCTATCTGAGGGTCAATGTCTATCTATCTATCTATCTATCTATCTATCTGAGGGTAAATATCTATCTATCTATCTCTCTATCTATCTGAGTGTCTGTCTGTCTGTCTATCTATCTATCTATCTATCTAGCAACTAAGTTAAACTTTAAACTACTTTAAACTAATTTAAACTAAACTAATTTAAACTATAAACTACTTTAAACTATAAACTACTTTAAACTAATTTAAACTTCAAACTAATTTAAACTACAAACTAATTTAAACTTCAAACTAATTTAAACTATAAACAAATTAAATATTCAAACTACTTTAAACTTCTTCAAACTTTCTGGTCCAAACTTTCACAAGCCAACTTAAAGTTTGTCTCGACGAACTTTTTTTTCTAGTTAGTGGTGCTTGCAAAGCATCACTATTGTAATCTCACATACTTATTATTTTTATTTTTATTTTTATTTTTATATCTCTTAACAAAACTTCGGCACCTAACTCGTCCCGCACCGTTTGGCGTAGACCCACGAATGAGGTGTCAAATCGAACGGCCTATTGAGGACACGTGTGCTATGACTTTTATAGTCGATCGGGGTCCGGTATTTGCCCCAGGGGCAAAAAAGCAGCCGAAAAATCCCATAGACTTAACATTGAGACAAACTTTGACGCGTCACAGCTCCAAGCGAGGATTTCGTAGAAACGTGTCATTTGCCACATTTGAAGAGGCTGGCAGCCTCTGTAAGAGCATACCTCAATATGGGGTAAAAGTTGCACCCTGGGGGGCAGGAGCTGCCCAAAAATGCCCCAATTGACTTATAATGGTGTAGGACGGCCCATGAAATGAAAAGGCATAGGGATTTGTATTGAACATAGCTCTGGATCACAGTGTCATAGAGACGAGGGGGTGGGCTCATTTTACTCAGACGACCAATCAGTCTCTCAGGATCATTGTGAAGCTATCAAGCCACGCCCTAGCAACCATTAAGAGCACCTTAGCAACAAGTCCCATAGACTTCTATTGAAACAGATCAAAGGGATATCTCCGGATAGAAGTGTCATAGAAACACAAGGGTGGTCTCGTTTGACTCGGGACAGCAAACAGCCAATCATGCATCAAATCAACACTTCCTAGCCCCTCCCTAGCAACCATTGTCGAGCACCTTAACAACCAAAATCCATAGAGGGATATCTTCCATTCTGAATGTCACAGAGGCATGGGAGTTGGTTTATATCATTCATACTGACAAGCAGCCTTTGGAGATTCATGATTGGCAGCTGCCAAGCCACTCCCTAGCAACTAAACAGAGTACCCTAGCAACCGTTTAGCAGTAACTATATCTCTGCACCAGAAAATCAGAGAGACTTCTGGGTTGATTTCTTTCAATCAGGATGGCAAGGACACTTGATTAGTATCACTATGGTAACTGCCTAGCAACCAGATGGGGTTACCCTAGCAACCGAGTAAGAAATCACATATCTCTGCACCAGAAAACACTACAGACTTCCGGGTTGACTTATTTCACTCAGGATGGAAAGGAGCCATGTGTTGTATTACCTTGGTAACTGCATAGCAACCACTTGGGCTTACCCTAGCAACCGAGTAACAAATCACATATTTCTGCACCAGAACATCGTACAGACTTCTGGTTTGATTTATTTATGACCACAATTTTTGTTCTTTTCAAGTTATAGCATGCTGTTTCACGAGTTTTGCCACGTACAAGCACCACTCACATTTTCTTCAGGAAATGTACCTATCTAGTTAGTGGTGCTTGCAAAGCATCACTATTGTAATCTCACATACTTATTATTTTTATTTTTATTTTATATCTCTTAACAAAACTTCGGCACCTAACTCGTCCCAAGCACCGCTTGGCGTAGACCCACCTAATGAGGTGTCAAATCGAACGGCCTATTGAGGACACGTGTGCTATGACTTTTATAAGCTTATCGGGTACGGTATTTGCCCCAGGGGCAAAAAAGCGCCGAAAAATCACATAGACTTAACATTGACACAAACTTTGACGCGTCACAGCTCCAAGCTTAGGATTTCAGTAGAAACGTGTGATTTGCCACATTTGAAGAGGCTGGCAGGCTCTGTAAGAGCATACCTCAATATGGGGTAAAAGTTGCACCCCTGGGGGCAGGAGCTGCCCAAAAATGCCCCAATTGACTTATAATGGTGTAGGACTGCCCCTGAAATGAAAAGGCATAGGGATTTGTATTGAACATAGCTCTGGATCACAGTGTCATAGAGACGAGGGGTGGGCTCATTTTACTCAGACGACCAATCAGTCTCTCAGGATCATTGTGAAGCTATCAAGCCACGCCCTAGCAACCATTAAGAGCACCTTAGCAACAAGTCCCATAGACTTCTATTGAAACAGATCAAAGGGATATCTCCGGATAGAAGTGTCATAGAAACACAAGGGTGGTCTCGTTTGACTCGGGACAGCAAACAGCCAATCATGCATCAAATCAACACTTCCTAGCCCCTCCCTAGCAACCATTGTCGAGCACCTTAACAACCAAAATCCATAGAGGGATATCTTCCATTCTGAATGTCACAGAGGCATGGGAGTTGGTTTATATCATTCATACTGACAAGCAGCCTTTGGAGATTCATGATTGGCAGCTGCCAAGCCACTCCCTAGCAACTAAACAGAGTACCCTAGCAACCGCTTAGCAGTAACTATATCTCTGCACCAGAAAATCAGAGAGACTTCTGGGTTGATTTATTTCAATCAGGATGGCAAGGACACTTGATTAGTATCACTATGGTAACTGCCTAGCAACCACATGGGGTTACCCTAGCAACCGAGTAACAAATCACATATCTCTGCATCAGAAAAACGTAGAGACTTCCGGGTTGACTTATTTCAATCAGGATGGAAAGGACACTTCATTAGTATCACTATGGTAACTGCCTAGCAACCAGATGGGCTTAGCCTAGCAAACGAGTAACAAATCACATATCTCTGCATCACAAAAACATACAGACTTCCGGTTTGACTTATTTCAATCAGGATGGCAAGGACACTTGATTAGTATCACTATGGTAACTGCCTAGCAACCACATGGGGTTACCCTAGCAACCGAGTAACAAATCACATATCTCTGCACCACAAAATAGTACTGACTTCCGGGTTGATTTATTTCACTCAGGATCGCAAGGACACTTGATTACTATCACTATGGTAACTGCCTAGCAACCAGATGGGGTTACCCTAGCAACCGAGAAACAAATCACATATCTCGCACCAGAAAAGAGTACAGACTTCCGGTTGATTTATTTCAACCAGGATGGCAAGGACACTTCATTAGTATCAATATGGTAACTGCCTAGCAACCAGATGGGGTTACCCTAGCAACCGAGTAACAAATCACATATCTCTGCACCAGAAAACAGTAGTGACTTCCGGGTTGACTTATTTCACTCAGGATGGCAAGGAGACTTCATTAGTATCACTACGGTAACTGCCTAGCAACCATATGGGGTTACCCTAGCAACCAAGTAACAAATCACATATCTCTGCATCAGAAAACGTAGAGACTTCTGGGTTGTTTTTTTCCATTCAGGATGGCAAGGAGACTTGATAAGTATCACTATGGTAACTACCTAGCAACCAGATGGGGTTACCCTAGCAACCGAGTAACAAATCACATATCTCTGCACCAGAAAATAGTACTGACTTCGGGTTGATTTATTTCACTCAGGATCGCAAGGACACTTGATTACTATCACTATGGTAACTGCCTAGCAACCAGATGAGGTTACCCTAGCAACCGAGAAACAAATCACATATCTCGGCACCAGAAAAGAGTACAGACTTCGGGTTGATTTATTTCAACCAGGATGGCAAGGACACTTCATTAGTATCAATATGGTAACTGCCTAGCAACCAGATGGGGTTACCCTAGCAACCGAGTAACAAATCACATATCTCTGCACCAGAAAACAGTAGTGACTTCCGGGTTGACTTATTTCACTCAGGATGGCAAGGAGACTTCATTAGTATCACTATGGTAACTGCCTAGCAACCATATGGGGTTACCCTAGCAACCAAGTAACAAATCACATATCTCTGCATCAGAAAAACGTAGAGACTTCTGGGTTGGTTTATTTCACTCAGGATGGCAAGGAGACTTCATAAGTATCACTATGGTAACTGCCTAGCAACAAGGAGGGGTTACCCTAGCAACCAAATAACAAATCACATATCTCTGGATCAGAACATCGTAGAGACTTCCTGGTTGACTGATTTTACTCTGGATAGCAAGGACACTTGATAAGTATCACTATGGTAACTGCCTAGCAACCACATGGGGTTACCCTAGCAACCGAGTAACAAATCACATATCTCTGCACCAGAAAACAGTACAGATTTTTGGGTTGACTTATTTCACTCAGGATGGAAAGGAGCCATGTATTGTATTACCTTGCTAACTGCATAGCAACCACATGGGCTTACCCTAGCAACCTACTAACAAATCACATATTTCTGCACCAGAAAATTATACAGACTTCTGGGTTGATTTATTTATGACCACAATTTCTGTTCTTTTCAAGCAGGCTATTTGACGAGTTTTGCCACGGCAAGCACCACTCACATTTTCTTCAGGAAATGTACCTATCTAGTTAAGTTGGCTTGTGAAAGCCAACTTACTGAAATCCTACTTAAACTTATTATTATTCCGCTTATTCTTCTTAGCGGTGAAATTTCTATATCTAACTCCTCCTAGAGCTTTAACTCCACATACTCCAAACTCGGCTCAGACACTCAAACTGTTCTGACTCGAAGTTGCTATATCTTTTCTAACTGATCGGATTTACGGTTTTCCTAAAAATGACGATCAAACTCGGAAAAACTCCCATTGACTTAACATTGCGGAATGTTCAGAAATTTAAATCCCAACTGACATTTTCACACACACAGACAAAAAGGGCCTGTCAGCCCTGCATCTCTCCCTCTCTCTCCCTCAGAGGATTTATTTATCAAGCAGCCAAAAAGTAATGACCTAAAAATCTTCATAGCCACACGCTAAAACATGCTAAAAACATGCTAGCATCATGCTAACACATGCTAGCATTGACTAGCAAGTGTTAAAACAAGCTAAAAATGTGCTAGCATCATGCTAAAATCGCCTAGCGAAGGGCTAAAACATGCTAAAAGCGTCATTAGCATACGCCTAGCGAGGCGCTAAAAATGCTAAAAACATGCTTAAGCATCATGTTAACACATGCTTAGCATCGCCTAGCAGGCGCTAAAACATGCTAAAAACGTGCTAAGCATCATGCTAACACATGCTTAGCATCGCCTAGCTAAGTGTTAAAACATGCTAAAACGCGTGCTAAGCATCATGCTGACACATGCTAGCATCGCCTAGCGAGCGTCTAAAACATGCTTAAAAATGTGCTTAGCATCATGCTAACACATGCTAAGCATCGCCTAGCCAGTGCTAAAAAATGCTAAAAGCGTGCATAGCATCATGCTAACACATGCTAGCATCGCCTAGCAAAGTGCTAAAACATGCTTAAAACGTGTTAGCATCATGTTAGCATCGCCTAGCCGAGTGCTAAAAAATGCTAAAAGCGTGCATAGCATCATGCTAACACATGCTAAGCATCGCCTAGCTGAAGTGTTAAAACATGCTAAAAGCGTGCTAAGCATCATGCTAACACATGTTAGCATCGCCTAGCTGAGTGCCAAAACATGCTAAAAACAACGTAGCATCATGCTAACACATGTTAGCATCGCCTAGCTAAGTGTTAAATCATGCTAAAAACATGTTAGCATCATGCTAACACATGTTAGCATCACCTAGCTAAGTACTAAAAATGCTAAAAACGTGCATAGCATCTATCTGTCTGTCTATCTATCTATCTATCTATCTGAGGGTCAATATCTATCTATCTATTTGAGGGTCAATATCTATCTATCTATCTATCTATCTATCTATCTATCTATTTGAGGGTCAATATCTATCTATCTATCTATCTATCTGAGGGTAAATATCTATCTATCTATATCTATCTATCTATCTGAGGGTAAATATCTATCTATCTCTCTATCTATCTATCTGAGTGTCTGTCTATCTATCTATCTATCTATCTATCTATCTATCTATCTAGCAACTAAGTTAAACTTTTAACTACTTTAAACTACAAACTACTTTAAACTTTAAACTAATTTAAACTTTAAACTCATTTAAACTTTAGACTAATTTAAACTTTAAACTAATTTAAACTATAAACTAATTTAAACTTCAAACTACTTTAAAATTCAAACTAATTTAAACTTTAGACTAATTTAAACTTTAAACTAATTTAAACTATAAACTACTTTAAACTTCAAACTACTTTAAAATTCAAACTAATTTAAACTTTAGACTAATTTAAACTTTAAACTAATTTAAACTATAAACTACTTTAAACTTCAAACTACTTTAAAATTCAAACTAATTTAAACTTTAGACTAATTTAAACTTTAAACTAATTTAAACTATAAACTACTTTAAACTTCAAACTACTTTAAAATTCAAACTAATTTAAACTTTAAACTAATTTAAACTATAAACTACTTTAAACTTCAAACTACTTTAAAATTCAAACTAATTTAAACTTTAGACTAATTTAAACTTTAAACTAATTTAAACTATAAACTACTTTAAACTTCAAACTACTTTAAAATTCAAACTAATTTAAACTTTAGACTAATTTAAACTTTAAACTAATTTAAACTATAAACTACTTTAAACTTCAAACTACTTTAAACTTCAAACTAATTTAAACTTTAGACTAATTTAAACTTTAAACTAATTTAATCTATAAACTAATTTAAACTTCAAACTACTTTAAACTTCAAACTTTCTGGTCCAAACTTTCACAAGCCAACTTAAAGTTTGTCTCATCTAACTTTTTCTAGTTATTATTATTCTTCTTACTAAGAAATTTCTATACCTACTCCTCCTAGAGCTTTAACTCCACATACTCCAAACTCGGCACAGACCTTCAGACTAATCCCGAATAGTGTGCTATATCTTTTCTAACTGATCGGACTTACGGTTTTCCTAAAAATGACGATCAAACTCAGAAAAACTCCCATTGACTTAACATTGCGGAATGTTCAGAAATTTGAATCCCAACTGACATTTTCACACACACAGACAAAAAGGGCCTGTCAGCCCTGCATCTCTCCCTCTCTCTCTCCCTCAGAGGATTTATTTTATCAAGCAGCCAAAAGTAATGACCTAAAATCTTCATAGCCACATGCTAAAACATGCTAAAAACGTGCTAGCATCTATCTGAGGGTCAATATCTATCTATCTGTCTGTCTGTCTGTCTGTCTGTCTGTCTGTCTGTCTATCTATCTGAGGGTAAATATCTATCTCTCTCTCTCTCTCTATCTATATCTATCTCTCTATATATCTAAGGGTCAATATCTATCTATCTATCTGTCTGTCTGTCTGTCTGTCTGTCTGTCTGTCTGTCTATCTATCTATCTGAGGGTAAATATCTATCTCTCTCTCTCTCTCTATCTATATCTATCTCTCTATATATCTAAGGGTCAATATCTATCTATCTGTCTGTCTGTCTGTCTGTCTGTCTGTCTATCTATCTATCTATCTATCTGAGGGTAAATATCTATCTCTCTCTCTCTCTCTATCTATATCTATATCTATCTCTCTATATATCTAAGGGTAAATATCTATCTATCTATCTATCTATCTATCTAGCAACTAAGTTAAACTTTTTTAACACTACACTGTAGAACTGGCTCATTAGAGTCATTAATTTGGGAATCAGACTACACTGGTCACACTGTATGTTTCACACTGTAGATTCAAAAGAACTGGCTCATTAGAGTCATTAATTTGGGAATCAGACTACACTGGTCACACTGTATGTTTCACATTGTAGAGTCAAAAGAACTGGCTCATTAGAGTCATTCATTTGGGAATCAGACTACACTGGTCACACTGTATGTTTCACATTGTAGATTCAAAAGAACTGGCTCATTAGAGTCATTAATTTGGGAATCAGACTACACTGGTCACACTGTATGTTTCACATTGTAGAGTCAAAAGAACTGGCTCATTAGAGTCATTCATTTGGGAATCAGACTACACTGGTCACACTGTATGTTTCACATTGTAGATTCAAAAGAACTGGCTCATTAGAGTCATTAATTTGGGAATCAGACTACACTGGTCACACTGTATGTTTCACATTGTAGATTCAAAAGAACCGGCTCATTAGAGTCATTAATTTGGGAACACACACAGACAAAAAGGGCCTGTCAGCCCTGCATCTCTCCCTCTCTCTCTCCCTCATTGCATAGGGATTTTGTATTGAACATAGCTCTGGATCACAGTGTCATAGAGAAAAGGGGGCGGGCTCGTTTTACTCAGATGACCAATCAGTCTCTCGGGATCATTGTGAAGCTATCAAGCCACGCCCTAGCAACAATTTAAAGCACCTTAGCAACAACTCCCATAGACTTCTAATGAAAGAGATCAAAGGGATATCTCCGGATAGAAGTGTCATAGAAACACAAGGGTGGTCTCGTTTGACTCGGGGCAGCAAACAGCCAATCATGAATCACCTCAACACTTCCTAGCCCCTCCCTAGCAACCATTGTCGAGCACCTTAACAACCAAAATCCATAGAGAGATATCTTACATTCTGAATGTCACAGAGGCATGGGAGTTGGTTTATATCATTCATACTGACAAGCAGCCTTTGGAGTTTCATGATTGGCAGCTGTCAAGCCACTCCCTAGCAACTAAACAGAGTACCCTAGCAACCATTTAGCAATAACTATATCTCTGCACCAGAAAATCAGAGAGACTTCTGGGTTCATTTATTTCAATCAGGATGGCAAGGAGACTTGATAAGTATCACTATGGTAACTGCCTAGCAACCACATGGGGTTACCCTAGCAACCGAGTAACAAATCACATATCTCTGCACCAGAAAATCAGAGAGACTTCTGGGTTGATTTATTTCAATCAGGATGGCAAGGAGACTTGATAAGTATCACTATGGTAACTGCCTAGCAACCACATGGGGTTACCCTAGCAACCGAGTAACAAATCACATATCTCTGCACCAGAAAATCAGAGAGACTTCTGGGTTGATTTATTTCAATCAGGATGGCAAGGAGACTTCATTAGTATCAATATGGTAACTGCTTAGCAACCAGATGTGGTTACCCTAGCAACCGAGTAACAAATCACATATCTCTGCACCAGATAATCGTAGAGACTTCTGGGTTGATTTATTTCAATCAGGATGTCAAGGAGACTTGATAAATATCACTATGGTAACTGCCTAGCAACCACATTGGGTTACCCTAGCAACCGAGTAACAAATCAAATATCTCTGGACCAGAAAATCGTAGAGACTTCTGGGTTGGTTTATTTCAATCAGGATGTCAATAAGACTTGATAAGTATCACTATGGTGACTGCCTAACAACCATATGGGGTTACCCTAGCAACCGAGTAACAAATCACATATCTCTGCACCAGAAAATCAGAGAGACTTCTGGGTTGATTTATTTCAATCAGGATGGCAAGGAGACTTGATAAGTATCACTATGGTAACTGCCTAGCAACCACATGGGGTTACCTTAGCAACCGAGTAACAAATCACATATCTCTGCATCAGAAATACGTAGAGACTTCGGATTGACTTATTTCAATCAGGATGGCAAGGACACTTCATTAGTATCACTATGGTAACTGCCTAGCAACCAGATGGGGTTACCCTAGCAACCGAGTAACAAATCACATATCTATGCACCAGAAAATCATAGAGACTTCTGGGTTGATTTATTTCAATCAGGATGTCAAGGAGACTTGATAAGTATCACTATGGTAACTGCCTAGCAACCACATTGGGTTACCCTAGAAACCCAGTATCAAATCACATATCTCTGGACCAGAAAATCGTAGAGACTTCTGGGTTGGTTTATTTCAATCAGGATGTCAAGAACACTTGATAAGTATCACTATGGTGACTGCCTAACAACCAGATGGGGTTACCCTAGCAACCGAGTAACAAATCACATATCTCTGCAACAGAAAATCGTAGAGACGTCTGGGTTGATTTATTTCAATCAGGATGGCAAGAAGACTTGATAAGTATCACTATGGTAACTGCCTAGCAACCATATGGGGTTACCCTAGCAACCGAGTAACAAATCACATATCTCTGCAACAGAACAACATAAAGACTTCTGGCTTTGTTCATGGGACTCAGGGTAGCAAGGATCTATCTATCTATCTATCTGAGGGTCAATATCTATCTATCTATCTATCTATCTATCTGTCTATCTGTCTCTCTGTCTCTCTGTCTGTCTGTTGTCTATCTATCTATCTGAGGGTCAATGTCTATCTATCTATCTATCTCTCTATCTATCTGAGTGTCTGTCTGTCTATCTATCTATCTATCTACCTATCTATCTAGCAACTAAGTTAAACTTTAAACTACTTTAAACTAATTTAAACTAAACTAATTTAAACTATAAACTACTTTAAACTAATTTAAACTTCAAACTAATTTAAACTACAAACTAATTTAAACTTCAAACTAATTTAAACTATAAACAAATTTAAAATTCAAACTACTTTAAACTTCTTCAAACTTTCTGGTCCAAACTTTCACAAGCCAACTTAAAGTTTGTCTCGACGAACTTTTTCTAGTTATTTTATTGACTCCGTTAAAGAATTAGGGGATACATTTTCAAAAAGGGAAATAAATATCAGTCCAGTTGAGGATGTATGTAAAAGTTTTAATCTAATCAAGGTAAATGAAACGCAAGTTAATAAAGTTATTAGCTCATTGAAAAATTCAAAATGTAAAGATGCTCATTATTTTGGATACTATGTTTGTTAAAACTCACAAAGATAGTTTAACCCCGGTCGTTACTCATTTAATTAATCTGTCATTTGAAAGTAGTGTTTTTCCCACTGCGTGGAAAAAAGCTATTGTTACTCCTATTTTTAAATCTGGAGACCATTATAAAGTTAGTAACTACAGACCCATAAGCATACTGCCAGTACTCTCTAAGATTGCAGAGAAGATTGTTTTTGAACAGCTGACATCCCATCTTAACACCATTGAGGTTGGCCTACATTGTATGCAGTTTGGTTTCAGAATAAATCATTCAACCGAAACAGCTACTTTACATTTAATAGAGCAAATAAAATCTAAAGTTGACAAAGGAGGATTTGTTGGGGCTATATTTTTAGATCTACGTAAGGCCTTTGATACTGTTAATCATACAGTTCTCCTTTCTAAATTGTCTACTTTCCACTTTTCACCTGAATCTTTGGCATGGGTATCCTCATACTTATTTAACAGAGAACAATGTGTAAAAATTAAAGGGGTCAAGTCCTGTGATCTGCATTGTACAATGGGTGTACCCCAAGGATCAGTACTAGGTCCTTTACTATTTAGTTTGTATATTAATGATCTTCCGCAACAGTGTGAAGGGATACAAGTACAAATGTATGCTGATGATACTGTTATTTTTACACATGCGAAAACAGCAGAATTAGCGGCTGAGAAGTTAAAAGCTGCTACAGAAAGGATCACACAGTGGCTGGAACAGTCATGTCTTAGCTTAAACATCAGTAAAACAAAGGGAATTTTTTTCTCTAAAACAAATGTTAAATCTCCTGATGTTGATATTTTTATTAACGGTGAAAAGTTAGAAATAGTAAATGAGCTCAATTACCTTGGTATAATATTGGACTCAAATCTCAGTTTTAAAAAACATGTAAAGAAAATGGTGAGGAATATTAAATATAATATGGCAAATTTTAGACAAATTAGACAGTGTCTTTCTTTTGATGTAGCTAAGGCTTTTATGCATGCTACAATCTTTTCTCACATGTCTTACTGTTTGACATGTTGGGGTCAAGCGGGTGAAACTGTTATTAAACCCTTAAAATCTCTATATAAACAGACATTAAAAATTTTAGATAAAAAACCTAACCATTTTCATTTTTGTAGGATCATAGAGAAACATAATTTTCTAACCTTTGACAACTTTAGACTTTATTCAAGTTTGTGTATGGTTCATAAAATCCTTAATGGTCTGGCTCCTTCTGTATTATGTGACTTTATTAATCTTCGCTGTGAAACCTCTGTGAGATCTACCAGACTATCACTTATGAGTAATTGTCTGGTTCCCTTTCGTCGTTCCGCATTTGGACTATTATCTTTCGCAGTGAAAGCCACTAATCAATGGAATGCCCTACCAGAGGACATAAAAGGGTGTAAAGCTCATGGTCTTTTTAAATTGAAGTTAAAATCCTTTTTAATACTGAACCAATTATGTAACCATTGAGATTGTTGTAGTTAAATTGATTGATTTATTAATGTTTTTCTATGGCTTTGACAGTATGTGTGTATGTATGTATTGTATGTGAATATAGGTATTGTTTGTGTAATGTTTTGTTAGCTTTGTCTCGTTTGGGGGACTACGGATGAAAAATAGCCTTTGGCAAAATCCGGTACAATACATGAAATGGACATTTTATGTTAAAAATTGTGCATGGTCCCTACATAAATAAATAAATGAAATGAAATGAAGTTCGCCGATGACACAACCGTGGTGGGTCTCATCAGCAAGAACGACGAGTCAGCATACAGAGAGGAGGTGCAGCGGCTAACGGACTGGTGTTGAGCCAATAACCTGTCCCTGAATGTGGACAAAACAAAAGAGATGGTTGTTGACTTTAGGAGAGCACAGAGTGACCGCTCTCCGCTGAACATCGACGGCTCCGCTGTGGAGATAGTCAAGAGCACCAAATTCCTTGATGTTCACCTGGCGGAGACCCTCACCTGTTCCCTCAACACCAGCACCAGAAAATCCAGCAACGTCTCTACTTTCTTCGAAGGCTGAGGAAAGCACATCTCCCAACCCCCATCCTCACTACATTCTATAGAGGGACTATTGAGAGCATCCTGAGCAGCTGCATCACTGCCTGGTTTGGGACCGCTTCGGACCGCAAAACCCTGCTGAGGATAGTGAGGACAGCTGAGAAGATCATCGGGGTCTTTCTTCCCTCCATCAAAGACATTTACTCAAAACACTGCATCCGCAAAGCAACCAGCATTGTGGATGACCCCACACACCCCTCACACAAACTCTTCTCCCTCCTGCCATCTGGCAAGAGGTACTGCATTCGGGCCCTCATGGCCAGACTGTGTAACCGCTGCTTCCCCCAAGCCATCAGACACCTCAATACTCAGGGACTGGTTTGACACACACACACACACACACAGACACACACACACACACAGACACACACAGACATGTGTACACTGTCCAACTTGTGAACATGTCCAGAGTGACACTTTAATTTATTGTCACTTTACCTGGCTGCAACCTCAATAACTGCTATGGGTTAGGGTTAGGACAACATGTTTACATTTGGCATTTTTAGAAAGTGTCATCTTTTTGCACTACTCAGATTACAAATGTGTACTGGTCTGTTACTGTGTCTATTGTCCTGTTCCTTTTAGTAATTTATTGTACTGTCCCATACTTTTTTGCACACATTTGCGCGTGCACTTTTTGTAGAAATATTATGTAGAAATGTTATTTAGTCTATGTAGTCTCATGTGGTTCTGTGTTTGACCTATGTTGTTATATGTAGCGTAAATGCAGGCTGTGGTCTCTCTCGTTCTAATCGCAGGACAGCTCTCCCGTTCATTTGGAACAGACATGGAGGGCACATGTTCAAATGCTTTTCTGTACCATTCTTGTGGTGTATGTCAATATTAAATCCCTGGATTACCAAAGACCATTGTATCAACCTTTGATTGGTGTTTGAAATGTGCATAAGGAAAACAAGGGGATAATGATTGGCACTTCACACTGAATGCTGAAGGGCATGGAGTAAATTTAGGGCTTCCTTCTCAATTCCCTTTTTTGGGAGAAATGGCACACTGGATGGTCAATTCCAGACTCATTACCCTGCAGCGAAGCTGCACCCACTCCTAAATCATTTGTGTCCACTTCAGTGTTTAAAAGGATGTGAACAATTAGGGGCGGCAAGAACTGGAGCACTACATATAAGGTCCTTAGCAGCATTGAAGGCTATGTCACACTTTGAAGTCCAGTTAAATGTTCGGGAACCACTCAATAACTCAGTTAGGGGAGCCACCACAGATGATACAATTTTACAGAATCCCTGATAATAACCCACCATCCCCAAGAACCTGCACAACTCGTGCTTGGACTTAGGGGTGAAAAAATCAACAATTGCAGCGACCTTAGCAACTTAACTGGGCACATCTGAACTTTTGCCCAATTAATTATCAAGGAACTCACATTTTGCCAAGTTTGTTGTTAACGATGTTTTCGCTAGCTGACTAAACACTGTACGCGGTGACTTAATATGCTCACTCCATGCATTTGAATCATCATGTCGTCAAGATAAGCGTCAGAATGCGTCTGGTGGACAACACATTCCGAAGGCCATAACCGAGTATTTTAAAAAGTTATATTGGCTAGTTGATTTTACGAAAGTTCCATGATTGTCAGACGTCACTGGTGGGCGATGGTATTTCCGGTCTAACGCTACGTTAGCTTCATCGACGACGCCGGTAACTGTCAGGTAAGACTAGGACCAGATAAACATGGCTTTCTACACCAGATCCCTTCAACATCTGCCAAGGATAACGATAAATGAATAATTCATTTATCGTAATTCAATACACCGAATAATTCAAGCGTCATCATCGGCTCCCAAGAGCAAGAGGGAAAAGGGTTTCAAGATATACGTCTCTTCATTCATTGACAATTATGAAGGTAAGTTATGCTTTGTCTTTAGCTAGCTGTAGCCCTAACCTTAGCGATGATGCTAGGTGACGTTAGGCTAGAAAGTAACCTTTACAAAATACTTATTAAACGATTAATTTTAGTTGTTGGTCACATGTGGTTTATTATATGTTCATTTTACTATCTGACATTGAATAAATGTATGGGCGTTTCTTCAACAAGGGGCACTTTTAGGCTTGTGAAGTTGAATAAAAAAACTTGTTCAAAAGTCACGTAACACCGTCTCATAAGTTTAAATTATTTGTCTAGTTTTAAGGTCTGTAAGAGGACAAACTTAGATTACAAGAGAAGTTATGAGACTGTGTTAGTCTCATAACTAAGAAGTTATGAGTTATTCTGTTTTTAGATAACAGCAGTGAAATGTCATTTCCACCACATCTCAATGCTGTTATTTAAAAACAGAATAACTTATGTCAGTCAAGAATTGTCTAAGATCATTTTTGTAACTAGTTTTATCAGTTTTTCCACAATGTACAATAATTATACATTTGTCAATGAGATAAATTAACTGCCCTAAGGACCAAACGGTGAACTGTACACCTGTCACACTCTGACATGTAATATTGGTTTGGGCAAGAGCTTATTAGAAAATAAATGACTTGCATTTTTATATTAAGTAGAGCATGATCTCGTAAATTGTGGATACATTTTTAATGTGTGATGAGAACTTTTTAAATATTTTTAAAAAATGTGGGTGGTGATGGAAATGACAATGAATTAACGTGAATGTAGAGAAACAGTGGAGATGTTTATTAGAAAAACAATTAAACTCATCACACTCAGTAAACTCAATTCACAAAGCCATTAAATATAACCACAACTGTTTTTAGTGTAGTGCTGAGTTTGATGTATACAACTGATTTGTCTCACAGATGAACGGTTACAGTGCGTGTAAATAACTGACACAACTTATGGCAAGGCAAAAATATGAGCAATAAATGATGCAACAAAATTGAATTTTCATTCATCTAAATGAAATCAATTAATATAAAAGTATAATTTAGAATAATATTATAATCTAAATATAAAAAGTATTGTAATGTATTATAATACAAAAAGTATTACACAAATCTACTCTTGCAATCCATATCAATTGTACTTTGGTCATATTTTTAAAAAATGGCATTTTTGGTTACAAAGTACATAAAAGTGCCCATAGTCTAAGAATCACCCATATACTAATGACTTGTGTTGTTCAGTTACATGTATTGACAGTATTTGGTTATCCCCAGTATCAAGTAAAGACAGACAGGGAGAGTCAGCATCCGTGCTACCTGTCATAGATCTTTGAGGAAACATGAGAAACCTCACACCATCAGAGTAGGATGAAAGACAGTTCAGTTGTTCGTCTGATCCAACCAGTTCTGTTCTGGGGCTTCAATTTGGCAATGATGGGTTAAACTGGCAAACAAATGTATAATTACCTAAACAAGTTGAACATCTTGGACAACTATCTAGCTAGCCAAACATTTGAAGTAGGTAACACTATGATGACACGTGCCTGCCCTATTAGTGTTCTAGTAGACCTACCATTCCTATATGAAACCCCAGAAGCTGGTTGTTGAGACATTTGCTTTGCTGTTTATATTGTGTTGTGTTTAACTTACTTACTTTCTTACTAACCCTAAAGTAACCTCATTCTCTAACTCATAGTAGCTAACTTGAAAAATAATGCAAAATGCACCTTTGACTTTGAGATATCTGATCAGTTTGTGATCTCTGTTGATTATAACACACTTTTTTGTTTTTTAAAAGATTGTCCTTGAAGACTCCACTCCTGTTCAGCTCTATGAGGTCGAGTGCTCCTGTGTGGCTGGCAGAGCCTTAATCATAATGTTGCATTACTGCATCAGACTGTACAAAACATGTGTTTGTGTGAAAATCAATGTAAATAGTTCTCTTTAAGAAATGCACATGTATATACATAAACAACAAACCTATACAAGGTACCTTTTGTTATTATGAATTCAGTGTTAGTAGTTATTAGATTACATTTTATTGTCATTTAGCAGAGTACAGGTACAGAGCCAATGAAATGCAGTTGACATCCAACCAGAAGTGCAAAGAAGCATTAAAGTACTGTTGAGTACTGTATTATGTGCAGTTATGTGGACTAGTTATCTACAAACTCATAACTCATACAAAATGTCAAACGTTGCATCACAATGTTACAATTATAGGAGCCATGTTATTGTTGAGTGTAGTATGACAGCTTGTGTCTTTGTATAATAAATGTCTGAATTAACTCATGTATTTGTGTTCCTCCTGGCAGTGTAAAGACAATAAATGACAAATGTAAACATTGTCAATATTTCAGACAATTTTCTGAAATGTATATCACAAGATACAAAAAACAAACAGCATAGTAAATTACAAAATATATAAGCAGTATATGGAAGCTCATAGAGAAAAATACAGTCCTTGGCGCTGGTAAACAAAAATTGTTCCACTCAAAAGACATGGCACAGCTCCTTGAACAAGTTTTCAGGTCCTGTGTTGTTATGATGAAATCTTCTAGCTTAAAATGTCGACTGCAGACCGGGTGTTATCGGTAGGAGTGAAGTTCTGGCGTCTTATCTTGACTAGCCACTGAGCTCGTACCTCAGGCTGATGCGGAAAACGATGAAAACTTCAGAATTATACATCGAGGAACACTACAATGTAATTTAGAGTTGCCAATTTGATACTGATATGTAAGACGTTTCTTATTTACTGTTAACATTTTACATACGGCACTCACTGATAGCTTGCCACTCACTCTTCTACAACATCTACATCGGAAATACCGGTAGTAACCTAAACCGGAAGTCCCCCCGCCCACCACGCAGATTTCGAACGTTCGTCGCGTCACCTGTGCACATAGCGAATTGTGTGAAAAACACAAAAATCTCTGAAGCATGGGCTGTTTAAGACAGTGGCCCATAACCCTTTAACTGGTCCAGTTTTGTCACAAACGAAGCTGCACCAACACAATCTACAAAATCGTCCATCATTGACACAGTGAAGGAATCAGGTTTCATGACACTTCACCTTCCTGTAATCAGAGTAAAACCTGACCAACCCGCCTGGTTTAGGCACAATAAGACAGGGGGGAACTCCACGGACTAGAACTGGGCATTGCAAGACCGTGTTCTAGCAGGTACTCTTCCTCTCTCATCTCACGGGTTCACGAGATGCGGATGTTGCGTGATAAGAGTAGAAAATTCTCTGATCTGTGACAATATCTGACCGGTGATATTTAGGAAGGGGTACAACCCAGCAGCACACTCATCATTTCACAGTATTTCAGACATGTCCAAAAGATATTTCTCAGTTCAGTGTTCTGGTGACTCGAGAACTGTTGTCACTGACTCAGTGGACTTGAAAGCTGCTACCACCAGATCATCATCATACTTTGATAAAATGGTAAAACAATCGAATAGGAAACATATTTCCAGTATATTTTATTTGTTATGCTTTCTGCTGTTCAGCAAAATACACACAAAGAAAAACAACATTTCGCTTCCCTTCAATGACACGGCACACGCATGCACAATATTAGCAGCTCATCAGTTCTCTGTATGTTGGACACCTCTGAAAGAGGCGATACTCAGTTCAATGGACTGGTGACTCGAGCTGTTGCAACTGACTCATTGTACTATTACTCTTGAACTGCTGACACAATATCATCATGCTTTTGCCTCGAGATCTGTTGTGACTGGATACGATGTTAGAATGTAGAAGTTTATTGCAAATTGGAGATAGGAAAAGCAGATATCACCAGCTCATTTCAAGAAGGAGTGTCAAGTATGTCCGAGAGACAGGTCATGATTGAGTAATGTGTGGATCAGTGTTGACTCGAGACGCAAACTCTTTCAAACAATTCAGTCCGATTTCGAGAGCTGGTTTGACTTGTGCACTGAAAAAACGTTTCAATAGAATGATTAGTTTATGAACCGGACATCACTAAAAATCACTATATTTTCCTTTACTGTTATATATCATAGCAGATTATGCTTCTCATAAGTGTATTGACATTGAGATTTCAATATAAAATGGGAATAATGGCATTTTTATGGTGATCTCCAAACTGTGTATTTAGGGTTTTCTTTTCTTTCTTTCTTTAGTGAACTTGACAAGAATTGTACTCCTGGGGAAGAGTGGTGTTGGAAAGAGTGCCGTTGGAAACACAATACTGGGACAGGAAGTGTTTAAATCTGAGATGAGCAGAAGTTCAGTGACCCGTGAATGTTCAGAGAAACACGGCAATATTTCAGACAGAAATGTGTCTGTAGTTGATACACCTGGATTATTTGATACACACATGAATCCTGAAGATTTCGTGACTGAGATTGGGAGAAGTGTTTATTTATCCAGTCCTGGACCGCACGCTTTTCTCATCGTGTTTCCTCTGAATATAGGATTCATTCAGCAGTATGAGAAGATTCTTCCTATGATTGAAACACTGTTTGGAAAAGAAGTGTTAAAATACTCCATCATTCTCTTCACTCATGCTGAACATTTGAGAGGACAAAACATAGAAAAAACCATTGAGAGAATCTATTCATTAAGATCAGTAGTTGATCAGTGTGGAGGCGGATATCATGTGTTTAATAATAAATATCAGAATAACAGAGATCAGGTGACTGAACTACTGCAGAAGATTGACACAATGATACAGCAGAATGGAGGAGGACATTACACTCATCAGATGTATCGAGATGCTCAGAGATTTAAACCAGAGAAAGAGAAGAGACTGAGAGAGGAAGATGAGAGAAGACAACAGGAGGAGAGACAAAGACAAAAGAGGATTGAGAGAATGAGGGAGGAGATGGAGGAAAACTTAAGAGAAGAGTTAGAAGATAAATCTACATCACACAGTCAGAAGGAAGCAAGCAGTGGATATAAATCCTTTTTTTTCAAGTTAAAGGACTATATTTATGCAAATGGCAGTGGAGCTGTTGCTGTAGCTGTTGCTGTAGCTGTTGCTGGTGGAGCTGGAGCTGCTGGAGCTGGAGCTCTTTGTGGAGCTGCTGCTGCTGGAGCTGCTGCTGGAGCTGTTGCTGTAGCTGTTGCTGCTGTTGGTGGAGCTGCTGCTGCTGCTGGAGCTGTTGGTGGAGCTGGAGCTGTTGGTGGAGCAGCTGGAGCTGTTGGTGGAGCTGCTTTAGCTGGAGCTCTTTGTCGAGCTGCTGCTGCTGGAGCTGTTGGTGAAGCTGCAGCTGTTCGTGGAGCTGCTGGAGCTGTTATTGGGGCTGTTATTGGGGCTGTTATTGGGGCTGTTATTGGAGCTGTTATTGGAGCTGTTATTGGAGCTGTTCGTGGAGCTGTTGATGGTACTTTTGATGGTGAAACTTTTGCTGACCCTGTTCATGGAGCCAGTGGTGTGCACAGACCTCAGTATGGACGGGGGCAGAAGGATGAATAAATGGCACTGATTTGATATAGGGACAAACCACAAACCAGCGACAGGGTGTTGGGTGCCCAAGGCTCATTAAGCACGAGGGCAATGAAGTCTGTCCGTTCTGTTTTGACTCGTGTACTGTATTTATGTGTGTGCATTTTCCATTTCCCTGTTTGATTTTTATCTAGTTGCAAATAAACATGAAATCTTTGTCTAAGTGTCCTTAAAGCTGCACTATGAAATATTTTTAGGTTAAAAATTAAAAATAAAATAAAAATCCATTATTGAGTGAGAACATAAAAACAAATCAGCGTTCAAACCCGTCATTGCCTTACCCAGATTTACAACACTAAGCCTACTTAAATTATTTGATTTATGAGTATTTATACCCAGATAGAAAAATTGTTGTGGCCCAGATCCGGCCCACACTTGACACTTTCATCTGGCCCACATACCACGTGGAATGATGGCACTTGGGCGGTCCGCTCCTGTTTGCCAGATTTGGGCCACAATCAAGCCGTAGCAATGCCGCATGTCAGCCATGAACAAAACAAATGAAGCAGAACTGGCCCACATCTGGGCAACAGGTTATTTTAATTCTGGCCCAGATCCAGCCCAGACCTAAAACCTTGCTCTGGCCCACATACCGCATGGAATGATGGCACTTCAGTGGCCCACTCCTGTTTGCCAGATATGGGCCAGAATCGAGCCATTGCAATGCCGCATTTCAGCCATAAACAAAACAAATGAAGCAGAACTGGCCCACATCTGGCACAGACACCAAAATTGTTGTGGCCCAGATCCAGCCCACACTTGACACTTTCATCTGGCCCACATACCCCGTGGAATGATGGCACTTGGGCGGTCCGCTGCTGTTTGCCAGATTTGGGCCACAATTAAGCCATAGCAATGCCGCATGTCAGCCGAGAACAAAACAAATAAGGTACAACTGGCCCAAATCTGTGCCACAGTTCATTTCAATTCTGGCCCAGATCTTACAACTTACTCTGGCCCACATAACACATGGAATGTTGGCAATTGTGCAACCCGGTCCTGTTTTCCACATTTGGGCCTCAAGAAAGCCTTAGCAATGCCACAACAAACCAAATAAACCACACCTGGCCACAGTTGATTATACAAACCCTGGTCTTTCCCAAAATTCCTCATGTGGGCCACATGCAGCATGGAATGGTGGCACTTTTGCAGTGCACACCTGTTTGCCAGATCTGGTCCACAAGCAGGCCATTTGTTTAGCCACATGTTAGCCAAGAATTAACTAAATAAACCATAACTCTGTGTGTGTGTGTGTGCGTGCGTGCGTCACTGACGTGCGGTCTGGGTAGGCAAACTAGGCACTGCCTACCCTGCCAAAATTCAAAAATAAAATGTTTATTAAATAATAAACTTGTATTTATATTTTTATTATATTTTATTCTTGTGATTTATATATGCAATATGTGTGTTATTCCAATTGTTTAGACGTTATGATGACAAATGTAGCAGTTACGCATAATCAACAAAAACAAATGGTAGAATAAGCAGTGCTTTTACGGTCCATTCATTGCAGACGACAAGCGGAAAACCCATGTTGCGCATGCGCACTTCGATCCTGTATTCTTTAACATGTACGGCAAAAAGCACAAATCTGCTGTGCCTTTTGAAGTAAATATGTTATGCCCGTAATCATCTCCGTTACGTATCAGACATGGACCAATTAAAATCGAGATATTCCTGGACATTTGCGTAGCTAACGTCATTACACCACAGCTAGCCAAATTCAAAATCAAAATGACAGCACCGGTGTCCTGACATTCCATCCCATAGACATAATAATACATAGACGCCCTATTGGCCGCTTTGGAACGTTGCTGCGATACGTCAACGCGTCCGCCATTTTGCGGAGGGCAAGACTGCGCTGTAATCAAATGCAAGTAAACGGGCGAGTTGCGGTTTTTCTGGATAAAAACAAAAATAACGTTTACATTTATCAACCGATTTCAGTGGTTCGTACATGGTGTAACCAGTACTTGTCATAAAAGTCGGTTTTAAGAAAATATTTAGATTTTCAGGAAACTTACTTTATAATATAAAATATAAGATAAAACTATACTATAAATCATGTCAACTCATGTCTCAACTTTCACAGCTGGCAAGCAAGCTATTTTAGTCTGACTAACTCCGGTGGCCAACTAACGTTACTATTACTAATTATATAACGACCAAATACAACCAAAAACAAATGTTCAGTCTTACTTGTGAAAAGTAATTCCCCGAGACCTGTTTTCAATAGTGCGGCGATTTGTACAGCCCCAAGCAGCACATGAGGCAGGCATTTTTCCTGAACTCCCGTTATGGGAGAAATGGGAATGTTGCCCTCCGCAATATGGCGGCCCGTTGACGTACGCTCCAGCGGCCAATAGGGCGTCTATGTATTTATTATGTCTATGTTCCATCCTACCCGTCAGATTGTCCTACCAGGGCTTACTGCGCATGCGCACATCAATAGCGCGTCATTTTTGTCACGCTGAACAACACGCCCATAATTCTTTACTACGTGTGAGAACTTCTTCATGTGAGGTAAGTTTTTTTACTATTTATGTTAATTTTTATTATACCAAGATATATAGCAGTAATGAGAACTGTTTACGGTCACATTCATATAAAGCCAGCTAGCACCATTGATCATCTTGTAGCATTTTTCATGAAAACGTTAGGCTAGATATGGGCGGGGCATATGATTTGATTGTTTGGTGTAAAATATAAACACACACAATTATGCCAAAATGTCCGTTTTGTCGAGTGTCCCCATAAGATCAGTCTTAAATTAATTAAATAAAGTATCAAATGAACGTAAAGAGTGTGAGGCGTGTGAGATCCGCGTCTCTGTGAGGAGCGGCAGGTTTTAAAGTGACAGCAGTTTTCATTCATAAAAATACGCCAAATATTTAAATTATACTCTATGTTGTTTCTGCATTAATATGAGATCAACTGTGAAATTATTACATTATAAAATATATTACATTTTTATGTAATGTTTGTAATTACAATTAATCACATCAAACATTTGATTCATCTAGTTAATTTTCCCCATTGATTTACAGCACTGTGTATATATATATATATATATATATATATATATATATATATATATATATATATATATATATATATATTTGTGTTTTGTTTTTTCTTTATTGCATTTTTTTGACAGCTATGGAAGATAAGTGGGAAGCACTGTATAATCTTCTGTCAGTGGGATCGTACCCATCAGGGTATGATAAGTCCAAAAGGCAGAACATGCGAAGATATGCACTTAAATTCAACCTAAAGGGTAGTTATTTTAACTTTACATTTCAATTATGTTTATTTTATTAGGCTATTCATTTGTTGCCATCATGATTTTCTTTTCCAACAATGCCAAATGTCCTTTTAGTCTACTTCTGTCATAGTCATGTTTTCTCTTTAATGTAGATGGAGAGCTTTTTTATGGAAGTAAAAGAGTGATCAAAACCAAAGAGGAAGCCAGGATGCTCTTTGAAGAATTCCATTCCTCTCCCATTGGTGGACACACAGGGATTGGTAAAACACGTGCTGCCATCCGTGCCAGATTTTACTGGCATGGCATGTCAGTTGACATTGAAAATTGGGTATGTGTTATTCATTTTATATAGTTATTTTAGTTTATATATATATATATATATATATATATATATATATATATATATATATATATATATATATATATACAACCATTTCTAAAAGGTATTGGAATGTGATCAATGTCAAAAAGTTGGAAAGCCTTTGACTGCTGTGCAGACCTTACAGTGCATCAAGGTAAATAAGTGCAGTAACATACAGTATAGGCCTACATATACTAGCCTAAACCTACTTTATACACACTAAACTTACTTTACATTTTATTTACTTGATAGGTTTCTGCTGTTTGGGAGCTTGTTGGCATTGATTTAACTGGACCATTACCTGAAACTGCAGATGGCTTTAAATACATCCTCACAGCCACAGACTATTTCTCTAAGTGGGTTGAGGCTTTTCCTTTAAAAACCAAGACAGCTGCTGAAGTTGGAAGACATCTCTGTTCCATCATTTATAGGCATGGTTGTCCCCAGAGAATTCTCTCAGATCAGGGAAGGGAATTTGTAAATGATGTAAGTGTATTTAAAATGATCAGTATTAAGGTGATTTAGGTTTAGCCTCAATGTCTTTGTTTTTAGATTTTCAAGAGTTGTTATTTCCTTTGCACATACAGTACATGTATTCAATTACTTTTACTCACAGTGATTTTTTCCCTTTATTTTGTAAGCTTAACCACAGGCTTTGTGAAATGTTGTGCATCAAAAGAAGTGTGACAGCAGCTTATCATCCTCAAACGAATGGCCTGGATGAAAAGACCAACGACAACATTAAACGGTACGTTTTTTTATTGTATGTACCTAGGTCAGGAAAAGTTAAGGCACCCCGCCCCCATGACATTTTGACCCATCTTCTGCTTCAAGGCACCAAATAAGTTATAAATGCGTTCCTAAAAAGGCTTTCATACGCCAAGTTTATAAGCCTTCTAAAAAACAAAAACAATTCCCCCTTATGTTTCATTTTAGAGCCCTCAAGAAATTGGTTAACGACCAGCAGAATGACTGGGATGTCTATCTGGATGCCACCTTGTTTTCTTTAAGATCAAAGGTCCACACCACCACAAAACACTCCCCTTTTCTTTTAATGTATGGGAGAGAGGCAGTATTCCCTGCAGAGATTCCTGTTGAAATGCCGGTGAGTGTGCTTATGGAGTCATTTCAGCAATGTTGTCATACTAGCGTCAGAAGAATTGTGCTTAAAGTAAATTTAGCCTTGGAATCATTTCCAATGGGTACTGTAGTAGATGATGCAAAACTTATTTTTTTTTTTTTTTTGCAAAACTATTCATACAGTAAATATCGTTTTTAGTATTGGTACCCTGGATTGATTAACTGTATTAAATTTTAACATCTGTTATAAAACCTTTGATCTTAAACTGGTAATGATCATATTTGTTGGACCTTGTTCCACAACAGACAATAAGGGTCACTAATATTCCTAACAGTTTGTTGTGAATAGAAAACAACCATGTTTTTAGCAAAGGACCTCTTCTCATGCTACCATGGGCTTTTCATCACATGCACATGTGAAATTTTAAATAGTTCAAAATTGAATTTATATTGCTTCAATTATATTGCCTTGTTTTTAGCTTTCCACCATCAGTCTCCCTGTGGAATCAAGTTTTAGTGATTATGTAGTTTGCGATAAAAAAAGAGAGATGAGGCCAAAAAACAGGCAGAAGAAAACATTGGTAAATCACAGGAGAAACAGAAGGAAGCATATGCTATAAAGGTCCAGAAGAAGTACAAAGACTTGATTTACAATGTTGGTGATGAGGTTCTTCTGATGAATATGAGGAAGCGTGGAAGAAAAGGAGGAAGGATTGAACCTGACTTCTCAGGACCCTACATCATTGAGAGACTCAGTGGCAAACTTGTCACATTAAACAAACCTGGAGGGATTACTTTAAAAACTAAATATAGCATTGGTCACATTAAACCATACAGAAGAAGCCAAATTGGAAAGGTGCCTGATGACTGTTCTGGTATCTCAGTCTCCAGTGGGTCTACAGAGAGTAACAGTTCTTGCAAGATGCCTCCTTGCACTGTTGCACCTACACTCAGCCCTCAGCATTCTGTGACCAAGGTAAATTATTCTGAGAAGTTCCAAGAAGATTCAGCATTACAAAGACCTTCTGTTATTCAAGTTGCCCCTAAAATGCTTGACCAAACAAATGGGTACATCAAGGAGGTAAAATTAACCCCAACAGATGAAGAGCCAGCAATAAAGTTCCCATCAGATGCAAACCAAATCTCAGAGGAACAAGGTTTTATATTTACAGAGATCTCAGTTCACCCTTAGTTGCCAGTTTGGCCTACCTGACCAGTTTGGTCTTGTTGTCATGGTTGCTTGCTTGCAGTGTTTAAATCATGGTGGCCATTTTGACCTGTTGGTCACAGGTCACCGTTATTTATAGGAAGTGGACATAATAACCAATAAATCATAAAAAAGACACAGCCCCATTACATTTTTTTTTTATATATATATTTTGATATGATGACTGTTTGCAAGGGCGTAGGTTTGCATATGGATGGTAGGGAGAGACATGTCCCTACCAATATTTTAGGAGGACAGAATTGTCCTTCCTAATACTTCAGAGAACTCGATCACATTATTTTTCATATTATACACTACCGATGTGGGGGTAGGGGGTGGATTGTTGTCTTCCAACGTAAAGACCAAACCTACGGCCTTGACTGTTTGGCACGTTCATTTTGCCAAATTCATTTTATGTTGGCTCGTTGGCCCTGTAAAGTTGATTAATTAGAAAAATTATTGACAACACTAACTTTGTCTTTCTTTTTCAGTAATGAAGGTCTGGGCTGCAAATGTCACTGGTCAGGTTGAAGCAGTTGTTGGGCCATATAAGCTCTATGACTCTTCTTTTCACTCACTGCAAGGGACCGAGTGGCTTTCTGATGAAGTAAGTTATTTATGCTATGGGTGGCCTTTCTTTCCAATCGGCTGGTTGTCTAAATGACTTATAAACCTAGAACTTGATTTTAAGAGTCACCTAATTGAAAAAGTTTATTTTGTTTATATTCATGTTTATTTTTCTTAATTTAGGTCATTGATGCATACCTGCACCTGGTCGTTGAAAAACAACAGGTGTGTATAGAATGTCTACTTATTTAGGAACACTAATTTAATTTGATGTACTTACAAAATTTTTTTTTTTTTCAGAACCACGTACACCAGCTTTGTGCAGTTGTTGCTCGTTCGTTGTTTGCTGGACAGTTCAGATGCCTAGGGAAGGTAATTTAGCTTTCCAGAAAGTAATAAAGTAGATATTATTTACGTGTTTTGGAACCATCACAAACTTGTTATTAAACACTTTTCACAGATGAAGTTTCCCATTGAGGACATTTGGCTGTGCCCTGTGAATGTTGGAGCACATTGGATTCTTGTGGTGTGTGTGTATTTTTCAAAGTACATTGCAAGTGAGATTATAGAAAATATTTTATACTTTACTGATTTAGTGATCTTGGGCTATTGTCCAATAGAATACTCGGGATTCATTTTAAAGCTAGATGGTGGGAGAGTTCGAGTTGTTAGTGATCTAAAAATATTTCAAAACCTTATTTATGATTACATGACATTATATTCTAGATTATCAACATGCCTGAAAAAACGCTCCTCCTGATTGACCCAATGGGAAATGAATGTTCTTATGAACATAAAATTCTGCGGAACTGGAGGTAACCTTGTTAGAACTGTTTCATCTTTTTTTAATTCTTTTTTTTTAATGCTATTCGATTCTAAACAGTACAAATGTCTCGACCAAATAGGAATTTTTTAAAACTGAGGTGTGATGGGCAAACAGCCCAGTGGCAATTACGGACCCTGAAGCACGACCAGCAGATGGATTCCAGCAGTTGTGGAGTATTGGTATTGAATGTATGTGTTCATATATTTGCACAAGTGGCTTCAGGTCTGGAAATGTTATAATGAATTGAGTTAAATCATCTGTCAATTAATGTTTCAGTTTGCTGAACGATACCTGCTGACAGGAGCGATCAGCGATGTTCAGACTACGCCTGAAGCTGTCAGCTCAGCACGCATTAAAGTAGCCTGCGCACTTCTTGGATGTCGAGGTGAGTGCTGTTTTAATTCTGTAATACCGTAGTAATGCATGTATTGTAATGTACAGTATGTCATGTAGTACACCTCTGTAGATGCTATCTTCACTCTGAAACATGTATTTAATCAAGTAAGAATATCCAAATATACAGAGGGATAGAGAAGAAAATCATAGAGTAGAAAATAACTTCAAGGATTCAAAAAGTAATGCAAGAATGATTTAATGTAATTTCAGAACAGGTCTGAGATAGTATTTTTCATGGTGTTTATGGTGACATTTAGTGCATTATGATATGATTGTCCAATGAATTCATATTTATCTTTTTAATGTTACCAAATTTATAGGTAATGCAGAGGAGTACTGTGTGCTTTGCAGCATGCTGGAAGACGACCCCAATGAAAGCATGATTGAAATGGTATACAACTTATAATACACACACAAAAAGCAATAGTTTAACTTTATGTGCCATGTTTTTTTTTTTTGGTAGAATTTTGGTATTTAAATGAAAAGGTAAATTTTTTTAATTTTTCTTTTCATATTGTTTTAAAAGTACTAATTTACAAATATATTCATCTCTTTTATTTCCAGGTACAGTGTGAGCTGCAATAGATGGGCACATTTTAAATGTTGCAACTTTAATAGCCTAAATGTATTTATGTGCAAAAAATGTGTAGTATAGTTTGAGTGTATTTCCCTTTATCATTTGCATTGATAACAGTCTGCAGCACAATGTGGTCTTATTTAGTTCATATTTATATTAATAACTAATTTTATTGTTTTACTTGTTTTGTATTGTGCCTCAATGAATTTGATTAATAATCTCTTTTCTATATTGTTCTGCTTGATTATAAATTATCTCAATAACTAATCTTATTTATTCAATTTACATCATCAATTTACATTATCATCTGTTTTAGGGTAAGTTTGTAACATCTGTCCAGGGACTACAGATTAAAAACGTAGACTGTCAAATCATCCTGTCTGTTTATTTATTACTGGTACAATCTGATGAGGTATTCTGCACCGTAAAATCGTTCTACCCGTTTATTTATTTATTACAATATGATGAGGTACCGTTACTTTGCGCTGTAAAATCACCCTACCATGGCCTAATAAGAATAATTCGGCAAAGTTACACTGAATTATTTTATGTAGTCACAGAGGCGAAGCAGAAATGCGCAGTAGGATTTTACGATGTGGTAGGATGAACCGATAGATATGGCTATAATTTTGCGTTACGTTAGGAAAAACTGACAAGGTAGGACAGATCGACAGAACACCGGCCGTAATCACGGAATTAAGAAATTTTTCCAAACTCGATTTTAATTCCAAATATGAGTTAATTGCAAGAGGGAGGTCTACGCCAGCCTTAGATGGACTAGCACAGCAAAAGGGCCCAAAAATTATCCGATCATTTCAAACTGATTGGTATGTAAGAAAAGATTGGCTATGTGGCTGTGCGCTTGTGTGTGTGTGTGCATGAGAGAGAGAGAGAGAGAGAGTGTGTGTGTGAGAGAGAGAGAGTGTACACGATATACATCCTGATTTGTACATTTCTTGATATGCCGCGCTTGTGCGTAACGTTCATTACGTATTATTAGCTTAAACAATAAATCAGGTAATCTGGCTTTCATAACTCAGTGCCTAGCCTCTTTAAGACATCACCGCACGTCACTGGTGTGCGTGCGTGTGCGCATGCTGTGCCATTAAAACTGGAAAACTCAGTGGCTGAATATCACTGACACTAAGTGAACTGCATCAACAATATCCAACATACAGTAAAGAGAAATGGCCCCTCTTTATGCTAAGATAAGTTACAACAAATGATCTAAAGACATTTCTGAAAACATTTGCATAATTTATTAATATTGCCAAAGAACAACCCACTGCAAGTTTACATTTTCAAAACTGGAAACCAATTAAAAAAAAACAATAATAAACAAAAAGCATTGTAGAAACTAAATAAAAACAAAACATATTTCCAGTAGCCTTGGTCATCCAAAAAAACAAACAGACAACGCAGAAGTGAACACACTACAAAACCTTGGCAAATGGAACCATCCAAAATTATAGAATTTGACCTTCTTGACTGGGCCCATCTGCGTCATGGCAATCTTGCAAGCCTTTATTGGATACACAAATGAAAAAACTGTTGACTCAGTAACAGAACGCTGATTATACAATAGTGTTTAAGTACAACACACACACACACAACTATTTAGAAGCCAAATTAAATAAAAAACCCTAAACAAAATATAATTTAATAAATAAATAAATAAATAAATAACACAAAACAAAAAAGGCACTGCAGTGAGAGATGCATTCAGGAATTACCTGCGTCTGTGCACTGTCTTTTTACTAATAGTGAAGCTGCAAGTTTTAAAAACTTTAAAAACAGCTGTCTCTGTGCTTTAATGAAAGCAGCACATTAATATTGAATGGTGAATAAATGGACTGGAACTATCAGTGCATTAAACGGTTTGGTAACACTACAAGGTCTTATTTGTTAACATTAGTTTATTTATTAACTAGTAAATGAACTACATTATTTATTAAGCTTTTTTAATGTTACAGTAGGGCAGGGACGGTATGGATTTTTTTTAACCGCGGTTGAAAAGAAAGAAATTCCCGCGGAATAGCGGTAAACATCCCCCCCCCCCCACATACTTTCGCACACACACCAGCGCACACACCAAAGGTCGTTTTTGCTAGACAGGCTTTAAATATTGTTACCTACATCCAGGAAAAAACGAGCACACTTTGAAATAGTCAAATTTTCATCAGGCAGTAATTTGGCATGGACCAATCACCGAATAGATTTCCTTATTTAAGAATATTCTCAGATACATTCGCATTGAATGTTAAATTCCTAAGAGTTTACATTCAGTATACATTTGACAATACATCATTTTCAGGAGAATACATTATGATGTTCACATTGGAAATGAAAGATAAACACCTTTTCCAACATGTCTTAATTACTAAAATTATATTCCATATTTATGTTTACATAATATAATGTTATTTTTTAATTTAATCTATGTTGATTATATGAAAAGTGAACAGCATGAGTAAGATAGGATCATAAGATGATCAGACATGATTTTGACCACTTTATTAAGTTTTGTTTTGTAGAAAGCTTTTCTTTAAATTGAATTTCGTTTTGTATAAAATGTATCTTAATTTTAATCACTGTTTTATCAACCAATTGCCTGGAATTAATAAATAAGAAGCAAATACAGCAGATATAATCAAGACATGGAGGCGCCAGTGTGATCTCTTGCATTGCTCGTGAACTGGAGCTCGTCTCATAAATGAACCGAAACTCAGCGTATAGGCTACTTGCTTCACAGACATGAGAAATAAATAGAAAGCTTGAAATGTCTACTTTTAAACAAAATTCAAAACGAAATTATACAATTGCACAGTATTTATTTTTGTGCCTGTGCGCCGATCTGAATTCTGGGGATACAGCATAGCCAATAGGCTATGTTAGCCTTTAAATATCTTTGATGCATTGGATCAGTCTACTTTCTAGAACAGCCAAGAGCTTTCTAGCCTTGCGGCATGCTAACTAAAGTAGTTAACTAATGCTGACTTGTAAAGTGTTACAAATGTTTTAATGCACACCTTGCAGCCAATCAAAATCAAGTATTCAGACACACCATGGTATTATACACGTATAGTAAAAACACAATGTAACTGACTTACAGGTGTCTTGGACCCTCCTCCATTTCTCTCTTTCTCTTCTCCCTCCGTCTCGGTCACTTGAAAGATGAAGCCATTTTTTAATAAATGATTCGATCTCTTGATCGGTGGCCTCAGCTGTCAGTCTGTTGTTTCTGACAGTTCCTAAAAAAATATAACATTGTAAATGCAAGGATGGATTACACAACTTTTAAAATCTTAGAACACAGTTAGGGAACACAAGCTGGGTGACTCTTTTAACAGCCCTTTTCCTTAAATTGCTGCGAGTGATATTCAACTTTTCTCTCTCCATGACACAGTAATTACACCTACAATTACATGCAGTACAGCCAATAACCAGGTGAGCATTTTACATTGATACTTTTTTATTTTGTACCACAGCATGAAATGTATTAGCAGCTTACCTTAATGGTGACACTGAATTTTAAACTGTAGGCTATTTTATTCCCACCAGCAGTTTTCTGTAGCAAATCACATTGACACATGTTATTAAGGTGAAAAACATCCTGACTCAAAACAGTACATGACAACAACAAAAAACATAGGCTAATGCATGCTAAATAATTTTATAATTCCTGTATAATAAAAATGTGAAACAGAATAATCCCTGAACAAACTTGCTACAAATAAAAAATATATTATTGTTATTTTGTAATAATCATCTCAAAAGCTTTTATTGTAAGAAAAAGCATGTAGTAATTGTGCATTATTGCTAGGGTTAATGAAACATTGCTGTTACAAAGTAAAACAAGTAGTTCAGTATTATGGCCAATGTATAAACATGAATGTCAAATTACAGTACACTATATTATATTTACTTTTTAATTGTTGTGCCAAAATAAGACATGAGTTAAATGATTTCACCATGCAGAACTGATGGTTGGGAGACAAGAGTTCTAGGGAGCAACATGAGCAAATCTAAATGTAGCCTAATGGCGCGCAGCGCAATCGATACTTGTTCATTTCGCATTCGTGACAACATAGCTTAGAGTTGAACTGCCAAAATAATGTAACTTCGAATATAAATTATTCCATCAACTCTATATATCACACAGCATGCGGACTCCAACTAGATATAACAAAGCAATCGCTAACAAAAAGAAACATTTATCGATTATATCTTACCTTGACTTTATGCAGTATCCGTCCTCCCTCCAACTGACAATCTTCTGACGTTGTGGTTTTTAGCGCCTTTTTTCCGGCTACGTTTAAATTTAAAGTGCGCGAACAGGAAAATCGTCAGTTAGATTTTTTTCACAGACAACTACAAATGCAGTAAATATTTTATTTAAACAAAATAGAGATCTTATTTCGAATATAGTAAGCTGAAGAAGAAAAAGTGGAAAATTTTGTCATGAATGCAGAGGGGTGAAAAAGTTCATATCAAAATAATAATATTTTCTCAGCTTCTGCTGATTTGTCGTACATTTATTCTATTAGAATTATAATTTTTTAATCTAAGAAAGATTATTTATAGCCTAAAGATGACAGTTGTATAAATGTAAATTATATTTAGCCAGAAATGTAAGAAAAATTAAAGGTTTATTTATTTAAAATAACATATTTTTTTATTTTAAAATATAATTTTTTTTTATATTTAAATATTTTAAGGGGGTTTAAAATATTACCCTTTGTGGGGTCACTTGACACACTAGGAACAGTGAATCGCAACCTTTTTGACTTCAATGTCCCCTTATATTTTCCACAACAAATCCTGTACATTTGTTATAAAAATAGCCAAATAATAAGAAATATCTTGATTTTTGGTGGTTTTAGTTTTGTCATCATTTTAAGTCATCCTGAGGCCCCATTGGAAGTTTGTCCAGGTCTGCTATAGAAGTTAGATGACACAGCAAGCAAGCAAGGTTTCAAGGCTACATGTTCCTGGCTCAACATCTTTGTTGATCCTGGAACAGCATTCAAATCGACCAATTAGTTTTGAAGTTTGCAGTTAAACCATGTTTCTAGATCAGATCATTTCCCTCTGATTGTAGGTTTAGGGGTAGGTTTAAGGGTAGGGTTAGGGTTAGGGCTATTTTTATGGACAGGAATGTTGTTCCAAGATCAACAACATATGTTGATACAGGAACATGTACTTGGCATAATCACTGTGCCCCAAGCTTTGCACAAACAGCAACTAAAGTATCTTCTTGCACATCCCAAAACCATAAACACTTTTCATAAGTTTAGACACTTGAACTTTTCTAGAAACTACAGAACATATTTCAGCAATAGCATAGGCTATAGATGTAAGTACATGTAGCCTCACATCCAGCCTAAGTGTCTGCTGCATCCATACCAAAATGTATTGTTAAATGTTTAAAAATAAATGTCTTAAAAAATATTCAGGCTATTACAGTTTCAAACTCTGTCCTTTTTAAGCTAAGCCATTGTCAGAAGTGTTGCATCCAAGCCAGAAATGGACTTACCCCGTAGGTTTTAATTGTTTTGGGGCATTTGCCACGTCGAATGTGGGCCAAGTTAGGCTTACACCCTGATTAGCCATGCTGACTGTGCCGTATATTTCCCAAACGTGGCCCAAATTGTTATGAATTAGGGCCATATTTGCCATGTCATAGTCAAGTCAAGTCACCCTTATTCATATAGCACTTTTTACAATACAAATTGTTTCAAAGCAGCTTTACAGAGATAACAGGAAAATAATGTTGTAATAGTATTGTTAAATTCAAAATGAAATGTCCTCAATGGGGGCCACTTTCGGCTCACACCTAGATGAGCCAGTGCTTACTTTACCAAAAGTGGCCCAGATACGTTTTAAGATAACTGGGCCACATTTGCAGCATTATATGTGGGCCACTTTTGGCTCACATCCAGATGAGCCGGTGCCACTAAGCCACATCTTTGCCAAAACTGGCCCAGATATGTTTTAAGATAACTGGGCCACATTTGCAGCATTATATGTGGGCCACTTTTGGCTCACATCCAGATGAGCCAGTGCGACTGTGCCTTATCTTTGCCAAAACTGGCCCAGATATGTTTTAAGGTAACTGGGCCACATTTGCTGCAACATATGTGGGCCACTTTTGGCTCACATCCAGATGAGACAGTGCTGACTGAGACGGGCCACTTTTGGCTCACATCCAGATGAGCCAGTGCGACTGTGCCATATCTTTGCCAAAACTGGCCCAGATATGTTTTAAGGTAACTGGGCCACATTTGCTGCAACATATGTGGGCCACTTTTGGCTCACATCCAGATGAGACAGTGCTGACTGAGCCATATCTTTGCCAAAACTGGCCCAGATATGTTTTAAGATAACTGGGCCACATTTGCTGCAACATATGTGGGCCACTTTTGGCTCACATCAAGATGAGCCAGTGCGACTGTGCCATATCTTTGCCAAAACTGGCCCAGATATGTTTTAAGATAACTGGGCCACATTTGCTGTAACATATGTGGGCCACTTTTGGCTCACATCCAGATGAGCCAGTGCGACTGTGCCATATCTTTGCCAAAACTGGCCCAGAAATGTTTTAAGATAACTGGGCCACATTTGCTGTAACATATGTGGGCCACTTTTGGCTCACATCCAGATGAGCCAGTGCGACTGTGCCATATCTTTGCCAAAACTGGCCCAGAAATGTTTTAAGATAACTGGGCCACATTTGCAGCATTATATGTGGGCCACTTTTGGCTCACATCCAGATGAGCCAGTGCAACTGTGCCATATCTTTGCCAAAACTGGCCCAGATATGTTTTAAGGTAACTGGGCCACATTTGCTGCAACATATGTGGGCCACTTTTGGCTCACATCCAGATGAGACAGTGCTGACTGAGCCATATCTTTGCCAAAACTGGCCCAGATATGTTTTAAGATAACTGGGCCACATTTGCTGAACATATGTGGGCCACTTTTGGCTCACATCCAGATGAGCCAGTGCGACTGTGCCATATCTTTGCCAAAACTGGCCCAGATATGTTTTAAGATAACTGGGCCACATTTGCAGCATTATATTTGGGCCACTTTTGGCTCACATCCAGATGAGCCAGTGCGACTGTGCCATATCTTTGCCAAAACTGGCCCAGATATGTTTTAAGATAACTGGGCCACATTTGCAGCATTATATGTGGGCCACTTTTGGCTCACATCCAGATGAGCCAGTGCGACTGTGCCATATCTTTGCCAAAACTGGCCCAGATATGTTTTAAGGTAACTGGGCCACATTTGCTGCAACATATGTGGGCCACTTTTGGCTCACATCCAGATGAGACAGTGCTGACTGAGCCATATCTTTGCCAAAACTGGCCCAGATATGTTTTAAGATAACTGGGCCACATTTGCTGCAACATATGTGGGCCATATTTGGTTTACATTCAGATTAGTCATTGTCGATTGTGCCACGTTTTTGCCATAGGTGGCCCACATTTGGTTTGTGACATTTGGGCCATATTCTTTATCTATCATATGGGCTACTTTAGGCTCACATTCAGATTACACATTGCCATGAGTGCCGCATCTTTGCCTAAAAAGGCCCACATGTGATTTAAAATATTTGGGCCATATTTGCCATTTTACATATGGGCCACTTCAGGCTCAGATACATTTGGTCCGGGC
This sequence comes from Xyrauchen texanus, assembly GCF_025860055.1. Lineage (NCBI taxonomy): Eukaryota > Metazoa > Chordata > Actinopteri > Cypriniformes > Catostomidae > Xyrauchen > Xyrauchen texanus. The sequence goes on from NC_068283.1 coordinate 49,704,307, forward strand.
CATAAGAAGGCCTGCAGTGCCGCATCATTGCCTGAAGTGGCCCACATCCGTCTGCTATCTATAGGACACCAAATCTGTTTCCTGAATGTGCTCTTGTATGTGAATTTACTGTATGCATGTGCAATACACACACAGAATGTGACTTGAGGGGTTATTGACAGCTGTCATGGGCGCAGGTTTCAGAACAGACTAAAGACACAACCACATGTCAAATCAGAATTATTTGTGTAGCACTTTTCACAATGCACAATTTAAAGCCGCTTTACAGAAAGTTATATGATTTCAGAAATATCTTAAAGGAATAGTACACCCCAAAAATGAAAATGGTCATCATTTACTCACCCTCATGTCATTTAACCCTCTATGACCTTCTTTCTTTTGTAGAACACGAGAAGATATTTGGAAGAATTCTTTTGTCAATGTAATGAAAGTAAATGTGGTCCAAAATAACATGCTGTTTCGGACCCCAATGACTTTCATTGCATAGACAAAAGACATTTTTCTAAATAAAATCTTTTGTTTTCTGCAGAAGAGGGAAAGTCATACAGGCTATAAAGACATGAGGGCAGGTAAATGATGACTTCAAGCTCACTATTTATTATTCCCTCTTTATCTCTTTTTCATAAACCAAAAACTGACTCCGTGTAGTGGCTCCAGACAGTGCATTACTACTTTTATAAGCACATTATTATCAATATTACACATTGAGTTACTTCTCACAGTTGTCTGGTTGAGGTTTTCTCTCCACAGTAACATGCATTTGCTGTTCTTGAATGCTAAGTGACGCAATAATCACAGACTTTCACAAGCAGACGCAGCGTCAGACGATTTTTCCGGGGGTTCAGCCCCGAATGTTTTGAGTGTAGCCCCGAATGTATTTTGAATAGTTGACTGACAAATATGAAACCGGACAAAAGCCTATGTAAACCCCGAAATCATAAGTTGCCTTATTTCATTGTGCTTTGGCTTTGCACATACTGCATACAGCCTGTAGGTCTTAAAAATAATCTAGTCTATAGAATAAGTTATTTTGCTGTCGGTAGCCTATGGGCGACTCCGTTTCTTCCTCTCTGTTGAATATGCAGCAGGTAGGGGAGGAGCTTGCACAGTCGTTGACATCAACTAACGTTACTTAGTGGCGAGTTAACGGCAATTAGCAGGAAAGACAGCAAAAATGAAAACCTCAACAGGTGCACTAGCAACTGACACTAAAAGGCTGTAGCCTCTTTGTTAGCGTGTCTGCCTCTCACGCCGGAGACGTCGGTTCGAGCCCCATTCGGAGTGTACTTTTCTTGTTTATCAGGTGTTGTTTTCGCTAAGGATAACCAATAAGCATTAACATAAAATGTATGTGTGACTTGTTTTGTGATATTATTTTGTAGTAAATATACACTTTGATTTGATTAACAGTTAATTGTGTTTTGACCTGCTCTCACCAGGTTTAGCTAAGGGGGCTTTGGTTTATTGGGATCCCCCCCCAATGATTCTTTTGTGAAACAAAAACCCAAACCTAACCCTAACCCAATCAGGTGGAGTTTTTTTCCTAAAAATAAATAATGTTATTTAATGTTTCAGAAATCCAGTTCCGGAAGTTTCTGAACGAACCTGCAAGCCGAACCATAACCAGTGCACACGGCTTTTCATTGGACTACAGCTGAACAATCTGAACAAATATACAACAATAAACAAATATTCATTTACAAGAGCAAAAAAAGTGAATTACCAAAAATAATATCTCAATAAGTCGATTTATTTACATTAATCAATAAAACATCAGTTATCAATATTCATGAGCCAGGCCACCAACGCCCAATCAGTAGAGCTGTTAGGAAATGAAGAGTGAAATACTGTAAATCTGTTTGGAAACTAAATAAATAAAGTAAATGAGAAAGTGTTGGTCCTTACATAAAGCTCTCTTAAAACACAGAGTGAATTAATCATTAATTAATGATCTCCACCTCTGATCACGATTTGTCTAAAGGAGAATAAAAGTTGTAATTTTGAGCAACTCATTAATTTTAACTGTAAACTTCAGTGATATGTGCACAGAGGAATGTAGAAATGAACACATGTATTATAGATCATGTAGAAATGAACACGTGTTATAGATCATGTAGAAATGAACACGTGTTATAGATCATGTAGAAATGAACACATGTATTATAGATCATGTAGAAATGAACACATGTTATAGATCATGTAGAAATGAACACGTGTTATAGATCATGTAGAAATGAACACATGTATTATAGATCATGTAGAAATGAACACATGTATTATAGATCATGTAGAAATGAACACGTGTTATAGATCATGTAGAAATGAACACGTGTTATAGATCATGTAGAAATGAACACATGTGTTATAGATCATGTAGAAATGAACACATGTATTATAGATCATGTAGAAATGAACACATGTGTTATAGATCATGTAGAAATGAACACATGTATTATAGATCATGTAGAAATGAACACAAGTGTTATAGATCATGTAGAAAAGAACACATGTGTTATAGATCATGTAGAAATGAACACATGTATTATAGATCATGTAGAAATGAACACAAGTGTTATAGATCATGTAGAAATGAACACATGTATTATAGATCATGTAGAAATGAACACAAGTGTTATAGATCATGTAGAAATGAACACAAGTGTTATAGATCATGTAGAAAAGAACACAAGTGTTATAGATCATGTAGAAATGAACACATGTGTTATAGATCATGTAGAAATGAACACGTGTTATAGATCATGTAGAAATGAACACATGTGTTATAGATCATGTAGAAATGAACACATGTATTATAGATCATGTAGAAATGAACACATGTATTATAGATCATGTAGAAATGAACACAAGTGTTATAGATCATGTAGAAATGAACACGTGTTATAGATCATGTAGAAATGAACACATGTGTTATAGATCATGTAGAAATGAACACATGTTATAGATCATGTAGAAATGAACACAAGTGTTATAGATCATGTAGAAATGAACACATGTATTATAGATCATGTAGAAATTAACACATGTATTATAGATCATGTAGAAATGAACACATGTGTTATAGATCATGTAGAAATGAACACATGTATTATAGATCATGTAGAAATGAACACAAGTGTTATAGATCATGTAGAAATGAACACAAGTGTTATAGATCATGTAGAAATGAACACATGTGTTATAGATCATGTAGAAATGAACACAAGTGTTATAGATCATGTAGAAATGAACACATGTGTTATAGATCATGTAGAAATGAACACGTGTTATAGATCATGTAGAAATAAACACATGTGTTATAGATCATGTAGAAATGAACACAAGTGTTATAGATCATGTAGAAATGAACACAAGTGTTATAGATCATGTAGAAATGAACACATGTGTTATAGATCATGTAGAAATGAACACGTGTTATAGATCATGTAGAAATGAACACAAGTGTTATAGATCATGTAGAAATGAACACAAGTGTTATAGATCATGTAGAAATGAACACATGTGTTATAGATCATGTAGAAATGAACACGTGTTATAGATCATGTAGAAATGAACACATGTGTTATAGATCATGTAGAAATGAACACGTGTTATAGATCATGTAGAAATGAACACAAGTGTTATAGATCATGTAGAAATGAACACATGTATTATAGATCATGTAGAAATGAACACAAGTGTTATAGATCATGTAGAAATGAACACAAGTGTTATAGATCATGTAGAAATGAACACATGTGTTATAGATCATGTAGAAATGAACACATGTGTTATAGATCATGTAGAAATGAACACATGTATTATAGATCATGTAGAAATGAACACATGTATTATAGATCATGTAGAAATGAACACAAGTGTTATAGATCATGTAGAAAAGAACACAAGTGTTATAGATCATGTAGAAAAGAACACAAGTGTTATAGATCATGTAGAAATGAACACATGTATTATAGATCATGTAGAAATGAACACAAGTGTTATAGATCATGTAGAAAAGAACACATGTGTTATAGATCATGTAGAAATGAACACGTGTTATAGATCATGTAGAAATGAACACATGTGTTATAGATCATGTAGAAATGAACACGTGTTATAGATCATGTAGAAATGAACACATGTGTTATAGATCATGTAGAAATGAACACGTGTTATAGATCATGTAGAAATGAACACATGTGTTATAGATCATGTAGAAATGAACACATGTGTTATAGATCATGTAGAAATGAACACAAGTGTTATAGATCATGTAGAAATGAACACATGTATTATAGATCATGTAGAAATGAACACAAGTGTTATAGATCATGTAGAAATGAACACAAGTGTTATAGATCATGTAGAAATGAACACATGTGTTATAGATCATGTAGAAATGAACACATGTGTTATAGATCATGTAGAAATGAACACATGTATTATAGATCATGTAGAAATGAACACGTATTATAGATCATGTAGAAATGAACACAAGTGTTATAGATCATGTAGAAAAGAACACAAGTGTTATAGATCATGTAGAAAAGAACACAAGTGTTATAGATCATGTAGAAATGAACACATGTATTATAGATCATGTAGAAATGAACACAAGTGTTATAGATCATGTAGAAATGAACACATGTGTTATAGATCATGTAGAAATGAACACAAGTGTTATAGATCATGTAGAAATGAACACATGTATTATAGATCATGTAGAAATGAACACAAGTGTTATAGATCATGTAGAAATGAACACAAGTGTTATAGATCATGTAGAAATGAACACATGTGTTATAGATCATGTAGAAATGAACACATGTGTTATAGATCATGTAGAAATGAACACATGTATTATAGATCATGTAGAAATGAACACGTATTATAGATCATGTAGAAATGAACACAAGTGTTATAGATCATGTAGAAAAGAACACAAGTGTTATAGATCATGTAGAAAAGAACACAAGTGTTATAGATCATGTAGAAATGAACACATGTATTATAGATCATGTAGAAATGAACACAAGTGTTATAGATCATGTAGAAAAGAACACATGTGTTATAGATCATGTAGAAATGAACACGTGTTATAGATCATGTAGAAATGAACACATGTGTTATAGATCATGTAGAAATGAACACGTGTTATAGATCATGTAGAAATGAACACAAGTGTTATAGATCATGTAGAAATGAACACATGTATTATAGATCATGTAGAAATGAACACAAGTGTTATAGATGATGTAGAAATGAACACGTGTTATAGATCATGTAGAAATGAACACATGTGTTATAGATCATGTAGAAATGAACACGTGTTATAGATCATGTAGAAATGAACACAAGTGTTATAGATCATGTAGAAATGAACACATGTATTATAGATCATGTAGAAATGAACACAAGTGTTATAGATCATGTAGAAAAGAACACATGTGTTATAGATCATGTAGAAATGAACACATGTATTATAGATCATGTAGAAATGAACACATGTGTTATAGATCATGTAGAAATGAACACATGTATTATAGATCATGTAGAAATGAACACATGTATTATAGATCATGTAGAAATGAACACAAGTGTTATAGATCATGTAGAAATGAACACATGTGTTATAGATCATGTAGAAATGAACACATGTATTATAGATCATGTAGAAATGAACACATGTGTTATAGATCATGTAGAAATGAACACATGTGTTATAGATCATGTAGAAATGAACACATGTATTATAGATCATGTAGAAATGAACACATGTGTTATAGATCATGTAGAAATGAACACATGTATTATAGATCATGTAGAAATGAACACATGTGTTATAGATCATGTAGAAATGAACACATGTATTATAGATCATGTAGAAATGAACACAAGTGTTATAGATCATGTAGAAAAGAACACATGTATTATAGATCATGTAGAAATGAACACATGTGTTATAGATCATGTAGAAATGAACACATGTATTATAGATCATGTAGAAATGAACACATGTGTTATAGATCATGTAGAAAAGAACACATGTATTATAGATCATGTAGAAATGAACACAAGTGTTATAGATCATGTAGAAATGAACACAGTGACCAAGCTGAAGGTGACTGTGGCAAGGAACACAAAAGTCCATAAAATGTTGGTTAATGGAGAAAAATAACCTTAAACATTGTGGGGGCCAGTTCCCCTCTGGCTAAACAGCATGAATATAATGCTAATATTAGTAATGTATGTGCAGATTAATGACTAATGTCTTTGAAGTCCATCCTGGATTAACTGGGAAATTTCACATAGATGCATTGTCCTTTATTAGTTGGCTGATTAAGGTTTTTGTTGTCAATTTATTGATAATATAATATGTCTTCCATTTTAAAAATGTAGTCTATCATTAGACCGAGGTGATGCAGGACGAGATCAGTTAGGTGCCTCACAGTTCAACCTGGATGGTAATTTCAGTGTTGTCTATCCTTAGTCCAAGGTTCAGGCAATGGCGTATGATGTGTTCCATGTCTTATGTTTGGAGTTGGCAACAGTTCATCCTCTGAAGTCCATCATAGTAGACTGAAGTGATGTCTATCTGGCACCGGCTGCATTTAGTCATCATCATTCAGAGACACATAGCAATGAAGTCCGACACTAAGCACGAACTGAACAGGGTCTTGCTGGTTCTGGTGACCTCGTGATAGGAATCCCGAGGTTGAGACAGGGAAACAAATAGAATAATATTAGCGTAAATGCCATATTTTTTTATTTTTGCAGAGTTATAGATAACGATAAATCTTTCTGGTTGTGGCAGACCCAACTAAAGCAGCCTAATTGTGGGTTGGAGGATAAATTAGGTGTATGCCTGGCTAAATAGATGAGTCTTTAGTCTAGAGTTAAACTGAGAGAGTGTGTCTGCATCTCGAACAGTGTTTGGAAGACTATTCCATATTTTAGGAGCCAAATATGAAAAGGATCTTCCTCCTTTAGTGGATTTTGATATTCTAGGAACTATTAATAGGCCAGAATTTTGTGATCGTAATGAACGTGTTGGAATATAGCGTGGTGGAAGGTCACTTACGTACTGCGGAGCTAGACCATTCAAAGCTTTGTACGTAGTGAACAGAATTTTAAAATTAATATGAAATGTATCAGGAAGTTAATGTAATTATAATAAATTGGGGCTAATATGATCATATTTCTTAGTTCTCGTCAGCACTCTGGCTGCTGCATTTTGAACCAATTGAAGTTTATTTATTGATCTTGCTGGACATCCTCCCTGTAATGCATTACAATAATCTAGTCTTGAGGTCATGAATGTATGAATTCATTTTTCGGCATCAGCAACAGAGAGGATATGTTGTAACTTAGTAATATTTCTGAGGCGGAAGAATGCTGTTCTACAAACATTGAACATTTGATTTTAAAATGGTGAGATTTGTTGTGTCACAGTTGAAGGTAAACAGACTAGAACCAATGCAAATATGTCTGATGGGAGACAGTTAGTAAGTCTGCATAATGTGCCTGATGCCAGGCAGAGGCATCGAACCATAGGTAATGGTAAACCTGAGTAAGAGGGGCCTTCATGGGAGAAATGTCCACAGAAAGGCAAGATTTGTTTTTATTATTTTCTCCCCTTTTTCTCCCCAATTTGGAATGCCTAATTCCCAATGCACTCTTAAGTCCTCGTGGTGGTGTAGTGTCTTACCTCAGTCCGGGTGGTGGAGGACGAATCCCAGTTGCCTCTGCATCTGAAACCGTGAATCCACACATCTTATCACGTGGCTTGTTGAGCACATTACCACGGAGACATAGCATGAACCGAGAGCGAACCACATTATACCAACCACGATGATGTTTACCCAACATGACTCTACCCACCCTAGCAACCGGGCCAATTTGGTTGCATAGAAGACCTGGCTGGAGTCAATCAGCACACCCTGGATTTGAACTCGCGACTCCAGGGGTGGTAGTCAGCATCTTTACTCACTGAGACACCCAGGCCCCAGAAAGGCAAGATTGATATTCAATGATATTTTCATAAAAACAATATATATTGTAATAACAAGCTATTGCTGGGAATAAAAATGTAAATAAAAATGGGGAGTTCCCAATAGTACAGTATCTAACGTATGGCTCTGCGGCTCTGTAGATGGACATATCTCAAGAGTTCTCCTATTCTGCTTTGGGGCCCCTAAAGTAGTTCTGTGCACAGGGGCCAACTTTTGGTTCTACGATCCAACGAGTGTCGGAAACAACATCCTGTGTGATCATGTTGATTTAATAGATATGAAAGGCAAATATAAGATACTGTGAGAAAGTTTAAAAGTTAATTTCTCTACTAAATAATTGTATTATTCATTAAGTATTTAATTGCCTGAAAGTACTGTCTAAAAGGTTTTTTTTCTGATTCTTAGTTTATTCCAACAAATCTCTGTGATGAGGAGGAGGGCGGGGCTATGCACACTTGGCCCCCAATCAGGCTAATCAGTCGAGGAGGGAGATAAGTACAGCGGCAGTTCGAGAGAGAGAGAGAGCCTCATGCAGCTGCCATATGTGTGTTTGTGTTGTGTGTCTTTTTGTTTAAATGAAATATTATTTTGACTGGTCCCACCTCCTCCTTCCCCAACCTTAACCCTGTTACGAACTCATAATATGTAATGTATTAAACAGCTTACTGACTGGTTGTTCATATGACAACATATGTACTTTTGGTCTCTTGACCCTTAATTATACATAATACTTGAATATTATTTGATGAAATATGGCCACTTTGCACAGGCAAGCTAAAATGAATAAAAGCTGTTTTCCTTCCTTGATAATAAATTAATGTTTTGGACCACCCTTAAGTTCAGTGGTTTATCTGTAAAGTGATATCTGTAAATTGACACTGCTTAATTTCAGTTCACTGGTGATCAAACCAGCGACCTTCTGATTAACAGTTATGTGCTTTAGCCCACTATGCCAGCATCACACCATCTTGTTACACAACACAATACCACTGTACCAAGGCCGGATTTACCACCAGGCCGAAGGGGCCGGGGGCCTCCGACCTGTAGGGGGCCTCCAAGACCCCACTAACTGTGCGGTCTGATGATGACAAATGAGTTAGGTTTCCGCGGAAACTGTTGATAGTGGCAAGACTGGCGGTTAAAGAGAATTGAGGACATGGATAAAAAACAGTGGACCAGTGGAGCCACAAAACGGAAAGCTAAACGGGAGAAGGATAGCAGAGAGGATTTAATTAGGAGAAATATTCCAACCTGGCAGTGCTTGCGGTGATGCTAGTGAAGAGGAGTTTACCACAACTTCCAGCCTTGCTATTTCAGATGAACCTGAGCATCAGCACCAGCACGACAAGACAGAGAACCACAGCCCGGCTGGACAATCTCTGACTCTGACCATCACAATCTCCGACTCCTCTTGAGACAGAAACCGAAGCAGGTGCTTCGGAAGCCGCTGAAGGAGGCAGAGACCCGGCGGTGACGGGTAGGTTAGCGTACATTACCAATTTGACAGCCTCAAAATGTAGGTCTATCTATTACTTTTTTCCCTTATTAAAAACCCTGATTATTATAGATGCCCGTATCGGCGCCAAAGCCTTCAGAATCTACGTGCACCGATCCACCTAAATAAATGTTTTTCTGATTTAGCTAGAGTCCAGCACCCGCATTTCACCACCCCTCTGTCCCCGTATGATTGAAAAAGTTGCTTTTTAAATCATGTAACGTTGCTGTATTAATGTTGACTGTTAATTTTTATGACCAGATATGCGGTCTAGACTTATCAATGCACAATATGTGGGAGTCATTCTCTAGTTCAGGGTACTTTCACGTAATATCTCAGATTTTGTGCCCAGGGGCCTCTGCTTTCTAAATCTGTGCCTGCACTGTACCCCCTGCAGCAATACTGCCTGGCTGATGGTAGCAGTGAGAGCATCCCATGGCTCGGGTGGCTGGAATCTCTGATGATCCTCCGAGCTTTTTTCACACACCGTCTGGTATACAGTAGATGTCCTGGAGTGAGGGAAGC